>NC_034410.1:41131161-41379169 GCF_002078875.1 Numida meleagris
GAGGGTTGCGGTCCTGCCGTGCAGCTGATCGGTGGGGAGGGGCAGTGGGAGGAGAAGCCGACACTGGGGTTGCAGAGAGCGAACTCGGAGGCATGGATCGTGGAGACTTTTCTCCTTCCAAGCCAGGAGCGAAAGTAGCCCGAGGGGATGGCAGGGAGAGGGCGTTGATGAGTGCCTATGGGGAAAGCGGTGTGCTCGGGACAGGCTTCCGTGGGAGCCGTGCGATTACAGCCCTAATAACCTCCTTAGAGGTCAGGCGCAGCAGGATTAGGCATACCGGGTCCAGCAAGGATGTAAATACGTTCTTTTGACAGTGTTCACTGGTGCCCGAGCGTCTTAGGAGTCCCCTGCACACCTGCCTGCAGCTTCATAAGCTCACCAGCCCTTCTTGGTTTGGCCTCAGTTAACGTGGATTCTGAATTAATTTCCTCCTGCCCCTTTTAATTGCCGTGTGCTGACTAAGCATGGTGGGAAAGTTTTCATGGAGTATGCCAGTTTGGGATGCCTTGCACCTGCATGCTCTGAGCTATGGCTCAGCGGTCTACTTGTGGTCACCGCATCCCCTGGCTTCCTCTTGTCCCTTCTGGCTTAACCCAGTGCCTGAGTGTGCTGTGAGGATAATGGCTGCTGCCTCAGCAACGTGTGAAGACACGCTCTGCTCTGGTGCTGATCATAATGACTGTATCTGAACAACTGGTGAACACAAGGGAACATATTGGTGTTGTCACACCAGCACCATAGTTGGATAACTATTGACAAATGCTGACTTTATCATGGTGATTGCTGATTCAGGAGGATCTGTTGAGTTTGGTAGTACAGCAGTAACGGCGCCTCTTAATAGCAGTCTCCAACCCTTAAAACGGTTGAGCGGATGGACTAGCTTGTGTTAGCCTTCCTGAGCTGAGAACCAAAAGAGCTCTCCTCTGGGACGACCTTCTCTCCCAAGCACATGGGATGTATGCTAACACATTGGCTGAAAGACAGGGTGTTCATTTTGCAATGTCACTTTCTGAAGTGTGGTGGATACCAAATGCGGGAGCTCAGTATAGGATTCCTGCTTTGCAGTCTGCTTCTCTGCAGAAGCACATTGTGAACAGTTTTTGATTCCAAGGTGGCAGTTTCACTCGGAGTCTTCCCTTTGTGTTTAATTAACTATCATAAAGACTGGCATTCTGCCTCCAGTGTTTGTGAAGTGCGCTGTGAACTCACACCCTGGGTACCTGGTTAATGTTTGGAGATTAATTACCTGGAGCCCACTCTCTATTAAGCAGTGCACAAAATGGAAGGAATACATGCAAGTCTTTTCCTGGTTATATTTTCAAGCTCCTGAGTCACATCTCACTGTGAACTTACTGAGGTTCCCTTAAATCATCTGACAATTGGGTATTCTTGTTCCCATTGTTCTGCTGTAAATGTTGCTTTGAAGTCTTCTGTAAGTGTTGTTGGTTTGAACAGGTCCCAGTGACAACAGCCTGCGTTCAGTTACTGTTCCCTAGAGTTTTCTTTCAGCAGATTTATATCTGGCCTGTGCTCTGACACAGAGAGGTCTTTGAGAGGTGCTTTAAAACGTACGGAGTTAGAGATCCTGCACTAGTAAAAACATCATTTTATTCAAATAAACAGAGCCATGGATGACTTCTCTCAGCCAAAGACCTGCTCCCTGCTTAACATGGCTTTTCCAGCCAGAGCCTCTCCAGGAGGTGGAGGAGCAGGTTTTTCTAGGAAGCAGTGGAGAGAGGCTGTTGTGAAAAAGAGATCAGTAAGCCACAGAACTCAAACACCATCACCCATCAGATGTTCTCAAACAGAATTTTGCCCTCTCACAACTGAGACACAAATTTCTATCATTATCACCCAGGAACACTGCAGAATTGAGACTTGTGGTTCAAGGTAGTGGGCAGAGTGGGTTTGTGGGCCCATAAAGCTTGACAACGTATGTGCTGGGAAGGATTGTAGTGGACACAACTAATCATAGAATCACAGAATCATTAGGGTTGGAAAAGCCCTCTAAGATCACTTAGTCCAACTGCCAACCCACCCCTACCATACCCACTGACCACATCCCTCAGTGCCACATCCACACGGTTCTTGAACACCTCCAGAGACGGTGACTGCACCACCTCCCTGGGCAGCCTGTGCCAGTGCTTCACCGCTCTTTCTGAGAAGAAATGTTTCCTAATATCCAACCTGAACCTCCCCTGGTGCAACTTGAGGCCATTCTCTCTCGTTCTATCGCTGTTAGCAGGGAGAAGAGGCCGACCACAGCCTCCTTTCAAGCAGTTATAGAGCGTGACTAGGTCTCCCCTGAGCCTTCTCGAGGCTGAACAATCCCAGTTTCCCTCAGCCGCTCCCATAAGATTTGTGCTCCAGAACCCTCACAGCATCGATGCCCTTTTCTGAACATGCTCCAGGGCCTCAGTGTCCTTCTTGTAGTGCAGGGCCCAAAACTGAACCACAGGCCATCGATCCATCCTGCCCAGATCCTTTGTAGGGCCTTCTTACCTTCAGGCAGATCAACACTTCCTCCCAACTTGGTGTCATCTGCAAATTTACTGAGGGTGCACTCAATCCCCTTGTTCAGATCATCAATAAAGCTTTTAAACAGGACTGGCCTCAATATTCCTACCTGAGGAACAACATTCACAACCGGTTGCCAGATGGATTTAACCCCATTCACCAATACTTCCTCCATTTTCTATCCACCGTCCAGAGGCAGCAGTGCCAGAGGGACTTTGCCCGGTTGGCATGGAGTGCTGGCTGACGGTTGCTGGCTTGGCTTAGCCAGATGGATGCGTGCCACAGGGACTCTTCTCCTCTAGACCTTCTCCTACTGCATTAGGATGTGCTCCCTCCTCCATCATCAGCTCCCACAGCTTCCTGCCTCCATCTCTGAAGCTGCCTCTCCCCACACCGGTGGTGAGCTGGTAGAGGAAAGCAGGTTTCTTTCCTTGTCTGCTAAGCATGCAGGCTGGCCTGGCTGTGCAGGCAGCAGAAAGGTGGCTGCTTGCATTCAGTCATGCTAGGCAGCCCTCAGCTCTGCCCATCCTCGGAGCTGTAAGCAGGGCATTGAACTCAGCATGGTGAAATTTAAGCTGTGAGTTTTCAAAGCCAATTACTGGACACAGGCTGGGTCTGACGAGCTTGGGTTTCATTAGCTGTCTCCTGGGAGTGCTGAGCTACGCAACTCACCTTTGCAGAGATCAGATTCTCCTCTGTGATGTTATTAGGTGTTTTCAAAAATAGCTTCATCAGTCCGATTTAAGAGAACTGGTCTGCTCTGATAACAATGCCTGCTGGTGGTTCGCCAGATAAGGGCTTGTCAGTTTTCCTCCCGTCACACATGCAACTTCTGCCCTATATAAGGTACAGCTTGAAAGAGACTGCAAAATGACCACCAGCCTAATGTAAAGATTTACTTTGTGTATGTGCATTTAATCTGTAATTATTGTATGCTGGGGAGCAACCGAACAAATAATACAAAACAATTTCAATCTTTTTGAGGATCTGGAAAGTAGATGCGTGTTTGTGCACACCAGTAGTATCAGGGGGGAGCTGCAGTTGCATGGCATACCTGGTAACTCCATTTATATTCGTATATGCAACAGCAATATTCTAATTTACTCATTTCTTTGATACTTTCTGAGCAGATGGTATTTTTGAAAAGGTCTATTAATTCTGTGAGAATTTGATAATGGCTAATTGCTGGGGGATCAGAAGTGAGCAGCAGTCAAAGTGAGCTCCTGACTACTCCCTGCTCCGCAGCCTCATTTGTAAGCTGCTCTCCTCATAGCAATCCTTGCTCAAGAGTATTCACCGGTGTCCTTGGCGTAAATTGGGGACTTGTTGATAGCTCTTGATTAACTGAACTGTGTTCCATGAACAAGTCACATGCTATCACAGGGAAGAGTGTGGGGAAGGTCACAACTTGTAGGACCAAGTACACTGGGAATTTTCATCAGAGAGCCCTTTACTCTTTGCCTCTTGATCGCTTGCTTCTCATTCCTTTTTTCATTTTCCTTTCTGTTTCTCTCTCTGTCACCTTGCCTTTCACTTAGGTCTGTTCATGTTCTTTGAGCACCTGCCTGACTGTTTGTAGCAGGGGTCACAAGTGCTCTGACATCAAAGGATTGCATTTAAAAATTACAACTTTTCCTTTGAACAAGGAGAAAAAAAGGTTCCTGGTTACTATGGAGATGAGCACTATAGAAGTGCCTATAAATAAATAACGTAAACAGCTGATTGTTGTACTTTGGTTTGCAGTATTTTTGCTTTGTTAATCAGATAATTAAATATCAAATTAGAAGGAGGTGACATTTCGCCAGTTTTATTACATGGATACTGTTTTTATGCCTCCACCTTTACAGAGCTCCTGCTGAAAACATGTACATGGCATGTTGTTTTGTTCTACCTCTAGAAATTTGATGTTTTGGAAAATTTTAGTCTGTTATTTATGTGAAAACTTCTAAGCATTAAAAAGGTGGTGTCCGTTTTATGTTTAATCAGAACATACATTTTGAGCTAAATGCCCATTCTTATCTCGAAGAAACTATTATATGCTGTCACAACACTTACGTTCCATTCTGAAGTGTCAGAAAATGTAATTATGTTCCTCTGCAGTATTTGAAACCCCACCAGTATACAACAACAAAAGTTAAAGAGTGTGTAATGGAAATAAATTCTTTAGGGGAAAGAAAATGGTTATTTCAAATACACAGAAATAGGTATTTGACTAAACGCCTTTTACTTCAGAGCTTGTATAATAGTGAGGACAGGGATGCTTCATATTTTTTTCCCAGTTAAACACAGTTGCTTTTCATAGAGCAAAATACACAATTGCACTCCGTAATGAAGGCAGGGGAAGAACTGGAGCAAGGCGATCCCTCACCTGGGCAGTGACAGAATAAAGTAGGAGGTATTACTTTTGGAGCAGCCCTCGTACAAGAGCAACAGGGAGTTGGGTAGGGTGGGGAATGGGAGTGTGTTAGAGCTCTGCAGCTACTTGCAGGCTGAACAGCTTGGGTTTGGTGTAACTAGAGACCATCCAGATGCTGGAGCAGGACCTGGCTCCCAAAACATTAGGAGTTTTCTCATTTGGAAATCACCATCATTACTAGTATGTACTGCTTTTAACAGTGACATATTGTTTAGACACCTCCTCTTAGGGTAGGAGGATGAAATATGCATATTGCTATTAATGACAGGACAAGCTGGTGAGGACGAGGTGGAGCTGTTGCTTGTCCCATCGCCTGGAACAGATAGGATAAAAGGGGAAACAGTGCATATACCAAATTTATTTTTTTCTTCTTCTAGTTTGGAGTTGTTTGGTTTTTCTTTTGTGTGTGTCTGCTTTTCTCCTCCTTAGGTGGTTTTTTCTTTTTTCTTCTTGTCTTATTTTCTTTTAATCGGTGGATATGATCCAAAACCATCTGGTGGAATTTGCCGATGTCACATCTGGGTATTCTGATGTATTGCCTATCAAGTTATATTGTGTGTTCAAATGAGTTTCTCGTATGATGTGTTGACAGCTGCTGACAGTCCTGAGATGGGAAGCTGGAAGCCTGGGAGAAAAAAGAGAGGGGCAGAATTAGCCTTAAAAATGTAGCCTTGATTGCTTTTGATGGGTGGGTTTTCATTTGTGGTACCCCTATGGTTGACTTTTTTTCTGAAATAAAGAAAGAGGAATGAATGAACTTCAAACCAAGTGCATTTACATGGACCTAAGGTACTGAAAATAACTTGGGAGATTTCTAGTCCGCTCCTACCTTTGTCATTGATCTCTTTTTGTCTTTGACACTGGGTTCCTCAATCTTCTTCAGTCCTTGTCTCTCCATTTGTGGACGCTCTCACACTTACTTAAATTGCAGCTGTTTCTTCTTCCTTTACTTTTCAGTTCTTCCCCCATCCTCCTTTAGAAAGTAGATCTCAAAATGCTTCAGTTCTTAAGGGGATCCTAACATCCTAAACCCTATTATCCTAATTTGGAGTTCAAGAAGCATTTGGACAACAGTCTCAGGCATGGTTTGATTTTTGGATGGTCCTTTGTGGAGCCAGGTGCCACACTCCATGATCTTTGCGGGTTCCTTCCAGCTCAGGGTATTCTATGATTCTAAATCTTAATCATCCTGTAGGAAAATGAGTAAGATTTTTGCAGGCATTTGTAGACAGATCACATGTGCTGAAGCAGTAAGCAACTCTGAAATAACTACAATAATTTTTTTCTTGATGGCTCACTACTGAAATAATGAAAGCAAAAAATGTTTTTTTTCTAATGCAGAGGTACACAGTATATTTGCATTTCCCTACGCACTGACAAAGATAACACTGTACTATGTAAACCAGAATCCAAACATACTACAAACAGTTCATTTTCTGTTCTGCACTTTTTTTCTGCTGTGATTGCTCTGAGTAGCAATTAGACCAGTGCTGAGATAAGTTTCCCAGCTTGTTATCTTTCTTCATTTTTAGATTGGCTAGATCAATAAAGAAGTGATTTGTGTTTAAACACAAGTCTTAGTTTGTATTGTACTGGTAGAAAGCATAACACAGGTGTTTGTGAATAGGGTGTTTGTGGGATTGCACATGCAGGTGTGACTTACGAACAAAGACGGTTCCCTTTCCCTCCCAAAGCCCAGGTGGTTGTATGGGACCTCCTGGTAGCACAGACGTTGCTGAAGTTGGAATTTGCCCTTGGAAGGGAAGATCTTAATTCCATGGAGGTTTGAAGGTGAAGACACCAGACCCCTAAGCTGAGGGGGCTGTCATTACAGTTTGCCAAGGAAGAGGCTGGAAAGCATCTACTTGCCTCTCCTCATTCCTGCTGGCAGCGTTGGGGCATGAATAGTCTGTCTTCGGTGATGCTTCCTAGCCTGAAGACTGGTGCCCTTCTGTAGCTGTATGGAGATGCTTTAAGGTGAGGAGGCCATTAGGGCATGAGTACAAGGAAGAACAATCACTGCTTCTTGCTGTGATCTTCTGCAGCTGTGTACTTCTGAGTATTGGATGAGGCTAAGTGGAAACGAGCCAGCTCTTGTGCTGTTGTACATGAGGGATTGGGGCATACAAGGGTCAGCGTGAGGGTATACCAGTTCTCCACAGTGGTAGTAGGTTGTGTAGCACAGAGCCTTTTTCTCAGAGTTGTCAAGCATCAGCTCGACTATCCACAGAAGTGGACTTTGGAGGAAACCCCCTAGATGGAATACAGCCAAGTTCTCTGCTTGTAACATGTTTGATAGCACTGCAGGGAGCCGAGGCTGGTCTTCGGTCCTTAAATACATTAAATTAACTCTGAGTGAACTTGCTGGGAAAAGGGTAATGAAGCAGGTCAGAAATGGGATGCGTGTACTCAAGCACATGCAGCAGCCTTAGTTCTCCAGGCAGTGTTCCCACAGGCATGTGGCTGGGGAGCAGCCGGGTCACGGAGCGCGCTGTGCTGCTCGTTAAATGCAGTGCAGTCTGCAGATACAGCCAAAATCACTTGTCCAGCTAAAAAAGATAAAGTCAGCTGGAAGGAGAGCAATCCCATCGGGAGAAACTTGTGAGAGGAACGGGCTGCGATCTACCGTAATGCTAACTGTGTAGGGCATGTAGTAGCCAGCACCCTCTCAGGGAGGGCCTGAGATCATTGCAGCCAAAACTTTAGTTAGATAGTAGAGACTGATGGAAATCTTGACATGTCTATTCTGTCGTTTCAGGTAGAGGCAGGTGCCAAGTGGAGCTGCAGTGTGATTGACATTGCACGGTGCTTCATCTTTATTTCATGCGACGAGGAGGTGGGAGGGTGGAGATTGCTTGAAGTGCCTGGCTAGAGACAGAACGTAATTTATCACTGCTCATTTGTCTGGAGGGTTACGCGGCCCATATATAATTTAGAAAAATGTTTAAAAAATAAGAATCTGTTGTCTTTAAAATCACTTGGCACTCAAGTCTGCTGGCTTAATCTAATTTCCGTGCATTTCATTTTTATTCTGTGTGTACAGTATAAACAATATGCTTAAAAGGAACCAAGAAAGTGCATATGGATAGTAGTGATAAACCAAGCCCTTCACAATCTCAGAGTAGTGCGAATTTCCCATATTTAGGCTGAAAGATGTGGATTTGTACCTGGATTTAGCCTTGTCAGTTTTTCTGAGATCACATTTAATATGAGTGTTCTTGTCACATGGTCTGCAAGTGGTCTTTTTCTCATTCAAGCCTGCTGATGATGCTCTACAGCTAAATTATCAGAAGGCAGAAGGGGATGCCTCTGTCTTCTGCCTTGCTGTGGAGAAATCATTTTGTTGTGTGAATGGGTGTAGATGAGACCCTAATGGTTTGCTGTTTGCTATCCTACATCTGTGCACTTCCCTTTCTCACTTTAATGCTCTGTCCGTGCCTGCTAACGATCATCATATCACCATGTCTGGGGTAGGTTGGCATGGTGTGTTTTGGTGTGAGGGGCCAGAAATGTTACCATAGAATCATAGACTGTCCCAAATTGGAAGGGGCCCATAAGGATCACTGAGTCCAACTCCTGAAGAAGAGACTGGGGATGTTACAAGGAAGTGCATAGCATATGTAGAGGGTTTTAGTGATTTACAGACAAGCCCCTTCCCCTCTTGCCCAGTGTAAAAACAACCAACCAACCAACCACACAACAAAAAACCATGGGCAGAAGCTCCATAAATTCATATACTGACTTGCTCTCTGCTGGCTTGAGAAATCCAATTCTCCAAAAGGTTTCCAGAGAAAGGATTTATTTTTTCCTGGCTGCTGCTGCCTGCGCAGTGACAAGAGTGAGTCTTGATCTTTTCTTCATCTGGCCCCTACTCCAGTTGTCCTTTGGCTGCTTTGCTTTCTCTTCTCCATTCTTAGTTCATTTTCATAACACGCTTCATGCTCTGTTCTGTGGCATATTTTATTCCCATGGAAGCAGGGTGTTCTGTGCGCTGGATGCTGTCTGCATGCTCCTGTTGGTGTGAAGCCTTCTGTCCCCTTGAGCCTCTGACAGGGAGGGGCACATAATTTGTGTGTGCAGATGGAAATATTTTTATTGTTGATTTCTTTTTTTTGGTGCTGAATTAGATATCATCCCTCACGTGTCCTTGAGCCTTCAGAAGAGATATGGGGACTGACTGCTTCTGATGCACTGATTTTATAGCATCATTTATTTTCCCTGAATTACCTCTGCCTGGTCCTGTAACACCGCAGCTGGCACTGCAATTCTCATATCCATCTCCTGGGTTATAAGTGATATTCGTTACTTTGTGCAGTACAATGAGGTCTTAGGGTCATTGCTGGAAATTCCTTAGTGCTTTACTGATTGATGTAGATGAAAAAGATAATCTCCCACTCTGGTATTTTTTTTTTTCTTTGGAGCTGTCTTTGAAGGTTGTACGTTCTTCTGCTGTACTTCCTTTATCAAAGTGACTTTCCTGCTCTCTTACCTTCCTATCAATTTCCTTTCTTCCTTCCCTTTGTTTCAGTCTCATATTTTCTATATTCTGTTTGTTTTATTTTTGTGAGGGAAACTCCTGAGTTTAAGTATAATAGTCTAATTGGGCTTAACTTGGGATTTTTCTTAGAAATGCCTTGTAAATGAAGAGCTCAGTTGTTTGTCCCTGTAGCTCTTCAAGCTTTCTCCCTCAGCAGCTGAAGCATTTCACCGTCTTCTCCCATCCAGCCTGCAGCTTTCACTGGCATTTGACTATCTTGCGCAACAAAGTTTGCTTTGTCATACCTATGATAATCTGTGCTGCACAATTTTTATATCTGAACCTACTGACATTTCTCTTTTCCATCATGAAATATTATGATTTCTCTTCAAACCCCCATGCAAGTGTCCTCCTCTTCCACAGCATTTGACTATAAAGTTGAAACAGAGGTTTAGATAACCACTGACAGCCAGACTCCTCTATACTGCTGGATCCCAGAGCCCCTTCTTCAGCTGCTGGGTGCTCTGAAGACCACGTATAGGTAAAGAGAGGCAACAGGGAGAGTTTTGATGTTAAATGGGGATTGCTTGCTTCTTGTGTGGAGACAGGGATTGAGAATGAGGGGAATAAGAGGTCGTTCAGTAACAGAAGTGGTCTTGTATTTGTGAAAAAAAAAAAAAAGGATTTTATGTCATCCAGAGTTGATTTGAGAAAGTGTAGCTTGCAATAAATATGGTTTCATTTTTCGGCAGCAAAGATTTCCTTGTATGTGGTATTAATGTTTTTTCTACCTTGTTACTGGAGTGCAGCAGCAAATGTCTGATATTACTGGTTCACCTTCACTATTTGATTACAATGTATTTCTGCTTTTGAGAGACAGTGGGCATGAGGCAGTTTCGGTATTGAACAGTTACCATATAAACAATATGCTACCTCTATTTGTCAGTTTGTGTTTTGCTAAAGAGCAAAGAGTAGCTGATTTGTGAGATTTGAGTCCTTGACTGGAGGTTCTTGTTGTGCAAACTTGGCATAGGCTACTTCTAGTTCAGGGGACCCATCTTTTTCCTCACCACAGAGGTATGTAGATGCCAGAACTGTGCTTGCATGAAGCCAAGTGTAGTAATGGGAAAGATCAATACAATGGGAAAGGCATTACAAAAGAGGTGCAATGACAGACAGACTGGTGCAATAGAAAAGCATTATAAAGGAAGGGAAGAAGATTGCTCACCTGTCTCCAGAGATCTAGGTTTGCAGGGAAGAGCTCTACCAAGAAGGGATCTCCAGAAAAAGATCTTTCCTGGGTGGCAGTCAGCCCTTAAATGAGGCCTAGGAAGGGTGGAGCCTGGCTTCCAGTCGCACTTGTCAATTGCCTTCACATGTGCTCCCAGGGCTGACTGGGTCTTTCCTCCAGGCACTCAATCAGTTGGTCAGGCTGTGACTCAGCAGTTCCCAAGGAACTGTTCCCCAAGGAATTGTAATTGAGTTTCCTAATTTCACTTAGTGTAATTTTTGTATCAAGTGTCCTTGCACACAGGAAGACCTTTCTCATTTGTCCAGTTATGCTGCCACAGTTGATACAGGCTGCTTTGTTTAGCAATACAGATCAGTATATAAGTTTAAGGACTAATATATTAGTTCAGCAAAAGGAATCAATGAGTGCTAATTCTAAAACATTCTATTTCAGCTTTGCTTGGTGTGTGAACAGCCTTGTTTTCTCTTAATTCTGCTTCACAAGAAGCACTGGAGTCTTAATAGACCACTTACCTTTGCATTTCACCAGGTGCAAGGATGTTTTCCTCAGATTTTCACATATATCATTTTGGAAGTTGCTCATTACAGCCTAACAAGCGATAGAAATTTGCCAAATTGGGGAAAAGCAGCTAAAGGTCAGACAAAAGTCTCAGCGATGAAGCTGATGATGGAAAAGTGGGGATAAAGTAAGTGAGTGTACAACCACCCTAAATGCAACCACACATGCCCAGAGGGATGTTAGTATATATTAATGAGTTCTTGGAAAAGAATGGATATGTATGCCAATGTACTGCAGATGTATGTCTTCACTGTTTAAATGTAGAACCTGAATTCTGAGAGCACGTGCTTGTTTGTCATGTCATCTAGTATGTATCATGAGGAATAAAGGAATGGCGCTTTCTAACACCACATTGGAGTTAGAGAGTTTCCTTCCCAGATTTCAGATGACACAGTCATCAGTAGACCCTGTCGTTTCTAAAGATTCCTTTATGGACCCTTGTGGCTACCACTGAAAAATAAGCAGGTTCTGGACCCTTGCTCTTCCCCTTTCAGGACTTCTTGTCTTCAAACCAGTGTAAAATACTGTAGCGACTGCAAAAATACCCTAAAGGAATTTGAAGCCTCCTGGCTCTGTCCTTTTGCCCCAGGAAAGGCTCTCTTTAGTTTGCGCTCTTCTGAAGAGGAATGCTTTCCATTGTCAATGACTTGGATGTGATGGATCTTGCATTTACTTCTAGAAAGCAAATAATGGAATTTAGGTACAGGATGACAGCAGTCCATTGCACGGGGCAGTCACTTGATGAGACTTTGATGGACTGGAAATGGGTTAGCTTTGAATTGCTTCATGTGTCAGTTTGCTGTTGCTTTCTCTCCCCTCTCCCAATTGACCCCCTGTAAAGCAAATGGATTGGAGTGTTAATCGTTTGTGAATTGAAATCCCTCTTCACTGGCAAGAATAATTTCCAGTGCTTGCTCTCTGGGCTAATGAGCCTTTCACCCAAAAAGATCTCTTCCAGAAGGGTGTGTGACACTAGATTTGTGACCTCTTTTTTATTTTGCACTGATGTGCCATATCACTGGGGCTTGGAACCTGACGATCCTTGAGGTCCCTTCCAACCCAAGCCACTCTGTGATTCTGTGATCATAAGCTCACTCGTGTGAGCCAAACCAGACTCAGGCAGTATTAATTGTGTTGTGAATGTATTTCAATTTTGTTGTGAACTGCCCATATTTTCTTCTTCATAATTCACAGTGGATGGGAGGAGTGGAGGGAGGGGAGAGGAGGAGGAATGTGAAATATAAAGGTGCACAGAAATTAATGTGCTGCGTAATTTCCTCTTTTAGAAAGATGGAGAGAAACACCTGGGTAAGTAGGTTAGCAGACCTCCATGCACAGATGAAATACTGTCCTTTCTAACAGACACGCTGGAATCACACTGAGGCAGTCACTTATTCAGCACTAAAAGTATATGACCAAATTCATTTTGAGGAGACATGAGGTGGTTTCTTGTGTGTGTGTATTTTTACTGCCAACAGCTAAGTTAGGACCCTTGGTGCTTATCACTTTTTAATGATTTGTTCTTACCCTTGTTCCTTGCTTCTGGCTGTTTGTTCTTTACTACGTAGGTTATTACCCATGTTCACACAGAGACCTGAGAATTAATAGAAAATGGAGACTGGAGTTGCTTTCCCCTTCCCTTTTCCTGTAAGGTTATCTGGGACAGTTTGGCTCACATTTATATACAGCTTCATGGCTTCTTGGCCTTTGACTGTGTTACCATTGTGTATAAAACTTTAGCCAGGAAGTTAGCAGCTTAGTGGAAGAAGTTTTTTTTTTAATTAATAGAGCTTCTGATTAATCATCTTTTAATGTTGGTATCGAGAGCAATATATAAACTATATACTAATTGTAATCTTTTATATGAATTCTGTAGTATTCATACATGCACATATATTTACACATATATATTTAGCACAGAGGTCACAAAGTCAAGTCTTCATCCAAGAAGCACTCTTAGTCCTTCCTTAATTTATGTGCATATCTTTGTCTCATTGTAACACAGGGCTTTTCAGTACATGCTTGTTTTTAATCACTGAGTATACATTTCAAGTAAATATACAATGCAAGTAAATTAGAGAAGAGTTTTATTTTAGTACATTTTGCCACCTGGATGGTAAAGAAACAGTGGTTATTTTGTGTAACATTAAGAACATTTAGTCATTTACCAAAATGGCCGTTTCCTAGTTGATCTCTGACTTGGGTGCTTCCTCCTTGCACATACTTGCTGTATTAATACAGGTGCAGATGGAGTCTTCATAGTCGCAAGAGGAGCTTTTTGTGGCTGTGGCTTTGATCCCCTTTCCTGGGAAGAAGGGTTGGCTACCTCAGCAAGCTGTTCCCAGCGGCTTCCAGGAAAGCTTATAAGCAGTTCATTCTGCCAGGGAGATGCTGGAGCTGGGCAAGTCAAGGCAGGAAGGTTCTGCCTGGGATTATGTATCTCCCCCATCTCTGACCCCTCCAGACTGAAGATGAGCCTTCTTGCCTATGGCTGATATCTATGTATATTTGGGATTTTTATCCAAAGAACCATCCGCTATGAGGATGGCTCTCACAGTATGTATGTTTTCACTATGGCTCATCTTGGTGATTCTTGGCAAGTGAGAGGGGTTTGACCTGCTCTTTCCCTTCCTGTGCTTGGGTAATGCTGCAGGGCTGTTGAAATGGCCTGACAGCTTTTGCAGGGAATGGCTGTGTCAGCAGCAATGCTAGCAAAAGTCTAGAGGTGGAGAAGCACATCTTGATGAGGGATGCTGCTGGCATTGCCTTTGATGTCTTGAAATACTGTGTAAAGTAGCTGAAATACTGTGTAAAGTAGCTACTCTACTTGACTTCACAAATGTTTTCACGTGGATCCAGAGCTGCACGTAAGCAGTGGGGTCAGGTGTTTTCAAATGCAGCTGTTTTAAACAGCAATCGGTTTAATAAGCTTATGTTGCTCTTCTCTGAGTGACAGTCAGGTTACCTTTCAATTATTATTTTAAGAGATTCTCCTTCCCAAATGCTTGACTCAGCGTTTGACTCAACAGACACAGCAGATCTTGCTGATGGGAAGGAAGGGAACAGAAATGAGCTGCTGTGGCAAGTCTGGGAAAGGGATCTCCCATCACAGAAGGGCTACCAGTGAATAGCAACCATGCAAGTACCTTTGTACTACAGATGTTTCCCTCCCAGTGGAACATCTGCCTCTCCTCAGAAAGTTTCGCCCTCACATGTCTATTAAATGACACTTCAGCTATTTATGTGGCTGCTGTAACCTCCACAGAGGTGGGGTGAGAAAGAGTGCTGCAGAGGAATGCAGATTGATTTGCTGGTAGGATTTGCAGGGCAAAAATTAACCCCTTATTTTTGTTACTATTGAAATAAATTGAACAGTAAGTCTTAAACAAAAACCTCTCAAATCAGGCTTGAATTTTGTACTCTTGCTACTGCGCCCTTGATAAATAAGCCTAGATTCAATTGTCCTTCTGTGAATTTTCTACCTGCCAAGGGCACGAAGAAGTTCTTCCTAGCTATTGAACTGTAAATTGTTGCATATGACACCTGGAGGACTTGCCGTGGTTTTGTACAAGTAACTCAGTGTATTCATCACACTTCCCCTGTTGCATGCAGCGGTTCATATTGAAGCTGAGAAAGATGATTCATATGGCTTTCTTCTCTCCTCCTTGTCAGGAGCAGCAGTAGCCCTCAGAGCAGCATTTGAAGCAGTAAATGCCTGGCCCACAGCCATGAACTGTCACTGCCCTGCCGGGTCCTCTGACGGTACTGTAATCAGATGAGAGGCGAGATAAGAATTTTTCTTTTCCACAGGGAAAATCAGACTGGGATATTTAAGTACTAATCAAAAAATAATTTTAGGGGAGTGTTTAAATTGGCCAGAAGATGTTTTTCAGTCCTATGGCCTATGCTGTCAGGTAACACACTCTGCTCTGAGTTGTTTCAGATGATTCAGGGGATCTTGGGCTATGTGCTGAATCTTTGTGTGAGTATTAGCAGCTCCGGGATCTGCTGCCAACCCAGAACATGCATGTTTTGCATTCCCTTAGCATCAACACAAATGGTTATGCTAGAAGGGGGGGTTACCTAAGGGATGGAACACCTCTCCTACAAGGACAGGCTGGGAGAGCTGAGGCTTCTTCAGCCTGGAGAAGAGAAGGCTCTGGGGAGAACAGAGAGCGGCTTTTCAGTATCTAAAGGGGGGCTGTAAGAAAGGAGAGAGACTCTTTATCAGGGTCTGTTGTGATAGGACAAGGGGAAATGGCTTCAAACTGAAAGAGAGGAGATTTAGATTGGATATAAGGAAGTTGTTTTTTTACAATAAGGGTGGTGAGGCACTGGCACAGGTTGCCCAGAGAGGTGGTGGATGCCCTGTCCCTGGACACACTCAAGGTCATGCTGGACAGTGCTCTGAGCACCTAATATAGCTGTAGGCATCCCTGTTCATTGTAGGGGAGTTGGACTAGATAGCCTTTAAGGGTCCCTTCTGACTCAAACAGTTCCATGATGCTATGATATTCAGTAATACTGTGCTCCTGGTAGCTGTTAATTTTACACTGCAATGATGTGAATGGGGTTGGGGTACATGTTGGCTGCATCCCTTTAAGATGGGTGTCTGTGCTGTACAGGTGTGCTTGAAGGGAGCATTGGAGGTAAAATAATCTATTTGCAATCTGGGGACTCAAAATGGCAGTAAATCTTTTTATTTCCCCTGATTTTATTTAGCTTCTCCTTTGCCTTGGCTCTGAACTACCTTCCTGTCATGCTGCTGTGCTATGCACCTCCAGGCATTTGTCAGAGACTGCCTAATTGAAGCACACTCTCCAGCTTGGATCGAAACTGCTATTTTGATCAGGTTTGTAGGCGCTGTTACAGCCTCCCCGTGGATTTCTCTCTGTGAAGTACGATAACTTTGTCTTGTGGTTTTTGGTTCTCCATGGTTGTTAGGAGTGGACAAAGTCTCTGAACAGAGCAGAAAGTGGAAGCTCAGGGCACAGGCAGCTGCAGGGAGCAGTGCTGCTGTAATCCTGCTTGTGAGCAGAGATGTTCTCAGTGCTGGAACAACTGCAGCCCATTCACAAATGAGTGCATGATCCAGAAAAGGCAGTGAAGTGCTTGAAGATCTCAAACCCTGTCCTTCATGTACTTCCACGTGCTTGTTAGCTCTTCTCCCATATAGATCCATCAAAGTGCACCAGAATTCTTTTTTTTAGCCTAAAAGGCAAGTTTTATTTCTCTGTTATTTCTCTTCTTTTATATACTCGACCCCCTCAGCTAAGATGTTCGAATTCAAGGATGCTTTTCCTTTCAAGTGCTGCTTTTTGTTGTGGTAATAGCATCTTCATGTCGTGAGACATCCATGAGACTTGCTGGTTATGACTACCCTGTTTGTTTCAACAGACAGGAGGAAGGGACTCTCTTCCCCTCCACCCTTCAGAAGTAGGGAGTCATGGTCCATGCTGACAGGACTTCCAGCTTCAGGCTGCCTTGTGGCTGCCGTGGGTCTGATGTCATCATCCTCCCTGTCCCTCTGATCTTTAGCATGTTTAAACTGTCACCTTTGATCTTGGAGACCCTACTAAACCTTGTCCCCAAGAACCACATCAACATCTGTTAAATCCCTCCAGGAGCAGCAGCTGCACGTGGCGGCACCAGCTCTGGTTTGGGTAAGAACGAGACCTTGTCTGTTGAATAGTCCTTTTTTTTTTTCCTTTAATTTATCAGAAAGGAGTGCAAGCCGTGCTAGAAGCACTGGGGGCAGCAGCCTCTCGCAGGGCTGACTGCCTCTCACACCACCATGTACATGAATCCAAACCTGGGTGTATTGCAGGTGAGACGCATTGTGCCACTTGGAGTAACACAGTGATTGCCAGTAACAGTATTTCATTCCACCTACATGTGGGTGTGCCTGTGAAGACATGCCTTTTTTAGTCAGGGTCAAATATCTCACTCGTTTTATGTTTTTGTTGCTCACTTTTTTTTTATGTTTTAATAAATAATGTATTAAAAACAAAAGTTTTCTAGGTTATGTGCATTAACTTAAAAAAATATATTTTATATGTGGCTGAGGACAATTCCTCTTCACTTGTTGTGGCCCAGGCAAGACAAGAGGTTGAACACCCATACCCTAGCTTCTGTCTTCAACCCTGGAGCCTGTGGAAATACAAGCAACATTGGGGTATACTCAAGGGTCTGATTGTTGGTGGGTATTTCCCAGAAAGCTACACCCCATACGTGTGGCTTCTGGTGCGGTATGTCTTACCCAGATCCCTTTGCAAATTTCAATCTTCTCATCTGTAAAATGGGACATATGGTTCTTGGGTGATGTTGTAGTGTTAAAGGCCTAAATTATAGCCTGAGAGAGGGCAGATGACCTTACTGCTGCCTAAGCAAAAGTCATTAACAAGTACTGGGCTGTGGGAAACACCATGGTGAGGCCCTTCAGTTTCCCTAAGCCATAGCAGCTTCGTCTAATTTCAGGTAGTCATGAAGAATACCCAAGAGTCTCACAAACAGTGTTTGACCCGTGTCTATCTAAGTGAACGTTGCATACTTGCCAAGCTACTCTTACAAGCGTGAATTATCATGATGTCAGCCTCTTTTATAAGCTTGGGAGTATGTCTTGTTTGAAGCAGTTGAGCAAAGTGGTGTTTGGCCATTGAGTTACCTTTCAGAAAATACCTCTCTTGCTGTCGAAATATATCATTGTTGGGTATTTTCGGAGATTGGCTGAAGTCCTGGGCCTTTTGACATCAGCTGTAATGCTACCTTGTGAAGAATCAAAATGTCATCCTCTGTGTGTGGAGTCCTGATTTTTCTTGGTGTCCAGAATCCCAGTGCTGCCTTTCTCTCCTTGCATATTTATTAACACAAGGACATTTTTTTTGTCAGTTCTTTTCAGGCATGAATTTTTTTGTGCTCTCAAACTGAGATGTACTTTTGGCTGAAAAGCTCTGCAGGAAGAACAATTTCTTATAGAGTGTACTTCTAGGCCTATAAATAATAAATGTCGTAACTTGGAGTGACGCAGGCACCCCTGCAACATATACGTGCAAGGCAGAGACTCAGTAAATAACAACTTACCCGCTGTTTGTTAGTCCTAAACCAAGAGGGATCTATTCAGACTTCTTTGCTAGCTTGATAAGTTTGGGTTGTGCTGTATAGCTTTGTAGGAGTCCAAAAATGTTAACTGTTTTTCTTTTGTGGTGCTGTTTTTGGAGGTTGCAACTTTATGAGGTGCATTAAATATTTATCAAACTCTTAATGGGGTTTGAATAGGCTATGTTGGCTCAGAACTGACTTGCAGTAGGCTGATAGTGCTGATTATTTGGGAAGAACTTGGGGCTGCCACGCTTAGTATGTTATAGAGCAGTTGTAAATGACAATTAGTTGTAATTTCAGAGTTGTTAGATTTATTTGCTTTTTTTCCCCCTCCAATGAAGTAGTGTTTAGTTCAGATACTCAGTGGCATGACAGATTGACTATGGAGCCGTTTCCAGGACTGGGATTTCACTGTCTGACTAAACGTGATGCGAGAAATTGTACCTGTGAAATCTATGCAAATATGTCATTGCAGGAGTAGACGAGGAGCTTGTTCATAAATGAAAGACCCGTCTGAAGGTACTGTGTTTCCTTCTCCATTAAAATCAAAGCTTAACTCAAAAAAGGAGCCTATCATGGTATCTCTGGGTTATCAGGGGTCCCACCAGTAAAGTCCCTAACGTGAGGAGGACTGAGTGAAAAGGTTCCTGTTAGCATTGGTGAAGCTAGGTTATGCCGTGGGCCTTTCTGGAGTTCTGAGAACACAAAATCAAGGTGTTTCTTAGGTGAAATCAACTACAAATCTCACTGAATTCCTTGTTTTTGAAAGCTTTGGGGAAAAAAATGTTTGGCTTGTTCCACAGCAGACTGAAGCTTTGCATTCACAGAGTCCAGAGGGCAATAAGAGGGGTTAAAAAGGATATCTTTAGTTTTGACAGGAGAGGCTGGCGGCACTGGGAATCTCTTCTGTTGCTCTTGTTTTTATATATTTCCCCCAAGCAAGCTGTGTCCCTTTTGGGTCCTTGCAGGAAGAGGGTGGGCATAGGCTCTTGCTGTCCTTCAGAGCCCTCCCTGAGGTGGCACAGGCTGGAAAATGGGGTGCTGAAGTAGATGACACCTTGTCCTCTTAATCCTAGTGGCTGTTAATGTTTCCAAGTTGAGCAGAAGCGTTTTACTTATTCTGTACAAAAAATGTAGAGGTTTAAATGTGGCACACCAGAGCAGATGAGAAAATGTCTGTTTTATTTCTGTGATGCCCTAGTTTAGTAGATAGCACAGTTCTGTTTATTCATCACGTTGGCAGGCTCATCTTTGGAGGTCTAGCTTTGTGAAGCATCTTTTGTCAATTTTGCAGAATATTATTTGGGTTTATCCTTTGTCTCTTTCAGCTTATTTTTTCTTCTGCATTTGGCTTTTAAATGGCACTTAGAAACCCAAGGTTATAAATACTGAGATATTACAGTATTTCTAAGCATGTGCGATGCTGGATGACACTTACCTTCTTCATCAGTGACAGTACTGGGGCTGTTTGGATTTGAGGCGTGGGGACTCCACAACATGTAATAATCCCAAATGCTGATGGATCCTTGCCCCCAAGGTTTTAGGGTATTGCAGTACTTCATAGGACAAGAAGGAATGGCCTGAGGTTGCAGCAGGGGGGAGTTCAGTTTGGATATTAGGAAACATTCTCCAAAAGAATGATGAAGCGCTGGTACAAGCTGCCCAGGGAAGTGATGGAGTCACTATCCCTGGAGGTGTTTAAAAACATGGAGATGTGGCATGTGGGGACATGGGTTAGTGGGCATGGTGGTGATGGACTGATGGTTGAACTAGGTGATCTTAATTATCTTTTCCAACCTTATTGATTCTGTGATTCTGTTTCATGCTTTATTGCAAACATGATTCAAAAAGTATTGCTCCTCACCACCCTGCTTCCACCTGTCACTTATTGCAGACAAATTTGGCAGGGCCTCCTTGCCTTGTTGTGTGCTTTTCAGGGTTGGGGTCCCACATTAAGCAGGGGGTTTGTTTCTGGACAGAGGAATTGCAGATTTGGTCAACAGCGACCAGCTGATGCAGTGTGACACTGTAGTGCAGAACCAACAGATGCTGTAAATCCATTTATCCCCTCTCTCAGATGGTTTCCAACATGCTTTGGGGAGGGTAAGAAGCTGGAGATGCAAGATTATCCATGGTGAGTATTTAACGTGAGAGTTTAGGTTGCTTGCTAACCCTTGTAGCTGCTAAGCTCTCCTGGTTGAGTTTGGAATCCTCCCTGTCTTATCTAATGGCATTTTTTTTTAATGCAAAGCCATTTAAACTTTGTTTTGGCAGCAAGGATAATTTCTGCCGCAAACAAAAACCCAGGGATGCTCTTCTGTTTTGCCTTAAATAAAAGGGTTGCTCTTCATCTGAGAGTGTCTGTATAGACATGTGCATGCCCATGGGTGCTAAAGAACTTTTCCTCTTTTCATCGTTCTTACTTCACCTCGAAAGTCTCACTTGAGAGAAAAGAGCCTCCCAGATAATCAACAAGATGTATCATGCAGCAAGCCTCATATGGTTCACTGTGATGTGTCTGCAAATATGTCCCTGCGGGGCTAGGATGTTGCTCCTGATAGCAGCCACACTTGTGTTCAGGGATATGATTTCCTGCTGTGAGCCTTTTGGTGGGCAGAACTGGGATGCTTCTGTGGTCCTCTGTGGGGATCCAGTTGCAAGATTAGGAATTGAAGTGTTCCAGATCAGTACTGCCTGGTTTGCCACCTCCCAGAACCTGCTCAGTGCCCACAGGTTCCAGCTCTGCTGATGAGGTCGGTGTAGGACACTTTTGCCTTCGTGACCTTCGGCTTGGATGCAGCAAGATACTGTCTAAAAAGCCCTGGCTCATTTTTGTGCCTTTGTATGCAGGAATTGCTGTTTCCACTGTAAAAGATAACTATATTTCAAAACCAGGGTTCCCTAGATCTCTGAAGGAGGGCACTCACAGCGTTGTTCAATACTAAGCCATTTGCTGACCATCACAGCTAGGAAATCGCTTCCTTAGCGCCAAGGGAATTGCTAGAAAGCATGCAGAATGGCTTTCACATCCTCCAGCGAGGGGCAGTTTTTTCCCTTTCTCTGCTATTGTTGTGTTCTTTGCTGCAAAGTGTTTGGAGTAGCAATGGCATTAATAACACCCAAAAGCAGGATTTCTAAAATTAGCGTCCCCGGACCGGTTTGCCGTCTGTTTCCCATGCCACGCTCAGCCTTGCAAAGCAGCACGGCGGTTTGTTTCAGCGTGGCCGCCCTTTGGGCATTTGCAGGAATACTGCAGCAAATCATCCTGCATGCAAGGCTGACCTCTGGGAGGCTAACAAATTGAGGTGAGCCAGCTGGAGCGATAGGACACTGCCGGCAGACAGAGCATGCTCAGACCTGGGGGAGAAAGGTAGCTTGGTCTGCAGATGGTGCACAGTTACTGTGCCGAGAGCCGGGAGATGCAATTTTTTTCCTTCTTTCTTTCTGGTGGTGGGGGAAGAAGAGGACTGGAGAGTGTTCGTTCCCCTGCAAAACATAGCTTTAAGGTGTCTTCTTTTTGTTTTTCCTTTCTCCTGTGAAAAGAGAGGCACTGGATAGCATTTCATTTATTTAGCAACACCAGGTATGCGTGCATGTGCTGAAACACTGATCTACTAGTGATAGTACTTCCAGGGTGAAAAAGGTTGCAGATGCTCTGAATGAATATGTTTCTTTGCTGGGTGCTGTTGTAACTGTGCTCTGTTTGCTGTGCTGATCACATACGGCTCTGAATTCAGTTCTGTGGGCTCTCTTGGCTGCGGGGTACTTCTAAGGGGTTCAGCGTGGGTTTCTGGCTCTCCCTGTCCCCTCACACACTTACACCGAACCTTTCTTCTGTGGCTGTGCATGCATGGGAAGGAGGGGGAAGGAGGTCAGCAGTTCCTTTATAATCCCATGTCTTTGTAGTCATTCTTTGTCTGGCTGGAGGTTTGCTTTATTGTTTTTATACAAAAAGTCTCACGGGGAGAACATCACTGATCTGGATTAAATTCTGTGGTTTTTCATAAATTTGTTTTCTCCTGGATTGTTACTGGGTTGGGATATATATATATATATATATATATATATATTTTACCCTCCCCTGAAGATGTGGTACTGTAGGGCTTGTGGTAACCCAGGAGGAATTTTCACTGCTCTTATTGGCCGTGCTGTGCTCCCAACATCTTCGTCCCCTGCTTAGAATTTGTGGCACACAGGAGTGCTCTCAGAGCAACACTGAAGGGAAGCAGGGAATGCTCAGGCTGTAAATGCTGCTAAGTACCAGTGCCAGTCTCCAAATAACACAGGTACTTTTCCCGTCAGAGAGGGAGGAAAGAAAAGATAGGTAACATGCAGAGAAATAACATGTTGCATCTAAAGCCCAAAGGCATAGTTGGAGTGACTAAAGCTCATCTTGTTTGGTACTTAGAGGATTTCGCATCATATTCTTTTAAATTCGCTTCTGTAGCATTGGGAAATTTTACCCTCAGCCACCCCCACTCAGTCTTTGCTTTAGATAGACCACTGGATTAAGATAAAGCTGTTGGTCTCTGACACATTTTTGTTTTCCACAAAGGTATATTGCTTACAGTCTAAAAGGAAGGGACCAGGCAAAAGGAATTTTTTTTATTTTTAACTCCTGTGCCAGTGCTTTTATTGCCAACATAACCTGATGGGTTTTGATAGGATACTCAAATCTGCAAAGATCAGTTGTTAAACTTCCCCCTCTGTCTAACCATGGTTATTTTGAGAACCTTCAGTTTTCATGTTCGGTTGTGGGACTGTCAGGCAAACCTAAAGGCTCGGGGCCTGAAAGAAATACTTCTTTTTTTTTTTTCCTCCTAATTTTTCTTATATTTCCTACTCAACCATGTTTATCTTCATCAGAAATACATCTTATGCAGGGGAAATTTCTGGAGGTCAGAATTTTCCTTTGGGGCAAGGATTTAGTAGTCATGTCTTTCTGGCTGGAATACAGATCTGGGAAAAAAAGGGTCTTAAAAGCCCAAAAGATGTTCTTTATCATTACATACTTCAAGCCCAGTTCTGTGGTTTACTTATATGTATTGGCTGCTTACTGTTGGAATTATTATTTTTACATGTTCTTTTCTAGATTGAGACAGCAGTTTCAACAAATATTAAATTGATGGCTTCTGGTCAGCCTGAAAGTCAGGTTGAATCTCTTCCTATTCCAGCCACCACTGACTTGAAATTAAATTAAAGAAAACTTAGATCTTTTCCATCCATAAGCACAACTGGTAGGTGTGCGTTAGCTGCCAGTATTCTCCTGTTCATACTGAACATATGTGTGCAGTAGGGACTATGGTACAGAGCCTCCTTGGTTGTGGGCTTGTCATAGGAAAGGTTACAGTTCTACTTTATGTTCCTCACTTAAATTACTAAACCACAAAAGCTGAAGTTAAACCTAATTTTGGTTACTACTGTCTGTAGACAACTAAAGTTTTTGTAAAACGGTTGTGTTTGGTTTTGGTTTTATCTTTTCCAGATACGGTTCTGTTTTAAATTTAATTTGAGAGTATGGAGTTAAAGTATCCTTATTTTTCATATTCCCTTTTTGTATCAGGCTTCATTAATGCTATTTGTAGCTTTAACTACCACATTTGTTCCCTTCAAGAATCTGCTCTTTTCCTGTTTAGAAAGTCAGCCTTTCTACACTTGGCTGCTTTCTACAAAGAAAATGTTCCAGGATATCAATCATTCAGTGTACCATCCTTTCTTTAATGTGATATGTACTGTGAAAGATATATGTATCTCATTAAACAAATACAGTGAATAAGATGATAACAGCCTTTTGGGCTGTGGGGATTGACTTGCTGGTGGTTCTGCAGGAAATCTGTGACAGAGCTGAGAATAAAAGCCAGCTCATTCTTGGCTATCGAATCCCAACTCCCCCTCCTTCCAATCGGGAGAGTTGCCTTCTAGCAACTTCTGCTTTCAGTATGAATGAAGTAGGTATTTAAAACTGCATGTATTACATATACCCTTAGCTAAGCCTCTTGCATCACGCATGAGAGAAGGAGCGGAAGACATTTTGCAGGGGGAGTGTGAAATGTCATGTTGGCACTCCTTACTTTTCTTGTGCTGGTCTTGGAAAGCCAGCTTAGCAAAAAGATGGATCTGAGGGAAGGGAGCAGTAATGGGGAAACTGCCCTCAGTGAGGGAGTATCTGCTCCCACCCCATCCACTGGGTTGCCATAGGGGCCAGGGTCCCCTGCCCATTCACTGTCCACACGTCTCTGCCCTGACTCCTTCCCTGTCCCATGGCAGGAGCACTCAAGTCTGCTCCTGGTTGTTTTCTTGGACACCTGTAGGTTTGGAAAATTGAGCGTTGGCTTGGCAAGTGCTTGGGTAGTTAGTAAGAAGAGCTTCGTAAGGCCTTGGTAGACACAGGCAGAACCCGTCGTTTGGTCATGTCCTGCAGGACTTGGAGGTCCCTCCGTAGACCTGCTGCTGACCCTTGTCCTCTCTAATAAAGCTCGTTTGTTCCTCTGGGGCCTTAGTTGTGAATGTTTGTGGCACTTGGGGTTTTTGTTGTGCTGGATTTTGTAGCTTTTCTCCCAATTGCTTACCTAAATAGCAATTACAGAAATGAGTGAGAGGTTTAAAACATTGTCCATCATTTTAATATCTTTAAAGTGGTGATTCATCCTGCCCTAGCTTCATAATTAAAAAATAACAGCAGAACTCATCTCTTAAATGAATCCAAACAGCCCTTTATGCCAACTGCATATTAGTAGGAACTCCTCTCTCCAATTCCACCCACTCTGCTCTCCTCTATGTGTTAATAAGAGAGGAACAGCTTCTCCATCCACACTTCCTGTTGCTTTCCCACCTCCTGGGGATGGTTAGCACATCAAATGACCAGCAGTTAAAAGGCAGAATCATAGAATCATAGAATCATTAGGGTTGAAAAAGCCCTCTAAGATCACCTAGTCCAACCACCAGCCCACCCCCACCATGCCCACTGACCACGTCCCTCAGTGCCACATCCACACAGTTCTTGAACACCTCCAGAGATGGTGACTGCACCACCTCCCTGGGCAGCCTGTGCCTCACATCTTTGTTGCCCTTCTCTGGACACACTCCAGGGCCTCAATGTCTTTCTTGCAGTGAAGGACCCAAAACAGAACATGTCACTTGAGGTGCGTCCTCACCAGCGCTGAGCACAGAGGGACAATCACCTCCCTGCTCCTGCTGGCTGCTCTATTTCTGATACGCGCCAGGATGCTGCTGGCCTTCTTGGCCACTTGAGCACACTGCTGGCTCAAGTGCACTGGCTGTCCAGCAACACCCCCAGATCTTTTTCATCCATGCAGCTTTCCAGACACTCTCCCCAAGCCTGTAGCGATGCTGGGGTTGTTGTGACCAACATGCAGGACCTGACACTTGGTCTTGTTAAAGCTCATCCCATTGACATCCGCCCAGTGATCCAGCCTGTCCAGATCGCTCTGTAGGGCCTTCGTACCTTCAGGCAGATCAACACTTCTGAATATCCATGAGAATACCAAAGGCCTGCAAGTGGCACAGGGTCCTCGCTGATCCCACCAGACACATGCTCTGTAAGTCTTTGCATGCTTACCAGGGCTCATTGCTAGAGGAGCAGTATCTTGGCAAAGAGGATGAAGCTGAGAGAAGGAGAATGGGGTGAGCTCTTCCAGCACAGGGTTAGTATGTGGGCATCTGGAAGTGTGACCAATCCGGTTGCTGACACATATGCAGAAAGAGGTGGAGCACGGAGGGCTTCGAGTTTAGGGAAAGCAGTAGTGCATCTGGCCAACTGCTTGCTTTTCAATTCTCAGAATGTTATCCAGTGACACTGTGGGAGGCAAGTGACAGCTCTAGACCCATTTTGTGAGGGAGTTTTAGTAACAAAAATAGTTTTTATAGTGAAGCAGCTTCATTTAGGTGGAAGACTGCATGCTTTCCCTTGTTTTCAGAGTTACCTGCTGCCTACTGGGTAGGTTCCCTATGCCTGAACTACTGCTGCTGGTAGCACTTAACTGATGAATTTCAGCCTCAGGGGACATGGAGAGTGATTGCTTGCCATTGCCTCCCTTATGCAGCCCCTCCTAGGTGTGCAGGAGCAAACAGGTGGCACAGTGTGCAGCTGCTCGTGTTGTGTTGCTCCCTGAGGGACCAGAGGTTTTAGTTCTCCATGGTGTTCGCTGCAAGCATCAAATAAAAAGTAGTGGATGATAAAATGTGAGAAAACAGGCAAAGATTCAAGACTGTTCCCTGAATACCTGTGAAATTCTTTTCAGTTCTGCCTATGATAGCCCATTGCTGTCCATTTTCCCTTGTTCACTTCCATCAAAAGCAGCTCTTAGCTAAGCAGCATGAACCAGGATTTACAAATCAGCAGCTAGAAGCAAGAATAAAGATGAATTCCTTCAGCACTGCTAGCTTTTAAAATTCATTCCTGACACTTGGTCAGATAAAGCACACATGCTTGTTTTAGCTAAGATGCAAGAAAGTGAAAGAGCTCCAGCCAGAGAAGAGATGGAGGAGGGTTAACAGGTGATTTTTATTAAAAAGCTGAGTAGTTCATTTGTAGCCATTTAGCAGGTATTGCCGTAGTAGAGTCTGAAACGAAAATTGCTAACCTCTGAACATCAGCTGCATCCATCGGGCTGCATCTCTGAAGTGCCTCTTAAGCCCTTCCCTTGGGCCTGGAGGGGAGAGAACAAATCAGTCGGGGTGAAACATTAGAATAGGCTTTATGGCTCAGTGGATTTGTAATGGTTGCTGGAGCTCTCCACCCCCAAGATACCCATGAAATGCAGGTGCTGTCAGTGATGTGTTATGACTGCTGGCTTCTAATGCCTCTGAAACACCCTCCAACACACACTCCCTGCCAGACTGGAATAATAAAAGGGCCATGTGGTGTTCTCCCCTGCCAAGTTCTTGCAACTCTCGTTGTCTCCACCAAGCTGTTTGGACGTGGTCCTTTCTTTGGTAATGCTGCTGAAGCCATTGAAAGCAGCACGGAGAATGCTGCGGAGACCAGTCTCGGAGCATTCAACTATAGTGACACAACTATAGTGAGTCTTTCAACTATAGTGAAGAATTAAAATGAATCTTTGGAAATCTTGTACCACCAAAATAATTTAAGAACTGTCCCATCAAAGACCCAAGTAGGGTAGGATGGTTCTTTTCCCAAGAATTGATTTGATTGCATTAGTTGGGCCTGAAAGCACACCGAGTGATGTGCTGCTGTCCCCAGTAGGTTTAAGAGATGATGTGATGGCCATTGTTCGTCTGTGCTGGATATCTGTGGCACATGGGACAAGACCAGATTTAAATTGCTGCCAAAGAAATTAAGGTTGAGAGTTAGCACAGAATTTATGCTAATCCTTCATGCCCTTATGCTACAGGCTGGCTGAAAAGTTGAATGAGTATTAAGAAGAAGAGCATCTTTTGGGAGGGGTATAGGGAGATGATCCTGCCTCAATAATTAGATGACCATTCTGTGTCCTTTCTCCCTTCCTTTATCATGGCTGAAATCAGAATAGCACCTTTTTAATTTGCTGTTTGCTTTTAGGGAGTTGCTAAATGAGCCAGTATTTCAGACTACTTGCCAAAGGAGGTGGGCTTCATTTCTGTTTCCTTTGAGTCATTAAAGCTGCTCCAAAATAAATTTGTTGCTAAGGTCCCCAGAGACTACCTCTAGGATCTGCATGGCATACAACTAGCACTAGCTTCTATGGCATTATTCAGTCTCTCAGGTATTTTCAGTTCTTAGGACAGGGATCCTGCAGGCTGTAGGGATCCCACAGGCTATAAGGATTCTTTGTAACCTCACTGAATTCCATGAATGGTTCTCCGTTCATTTCCAAGCTGCGTGAATCAGATTGCAAGATCAAGCGTTTAAGCTGCAATATCTCTTTTCCAAAGAACTCCCTTGGCATTAGAGAAGTGTTTGCGTATGTCCTAAATGTGCCTTGCTGTCTTCCTCCACTCTGGCATATAAGAGAAGTGTCTCTGGATTAAAATGCTAAGAGACCATTGCTTGAGATGTTGGAGCATGTGCTTGAGGTATTGCTTTTTTTTTCCCTCCCTCCAAACTTGCATCAAAGGGAGTTTAAATTGCACTCTTTAAAAACTGCAATTAGAAACAGACTAATCAGGTATATACCAATGAGAAATTTATCTTCCTATAGTTCCTCATGAGTCATGACCACTATTATCTACAGGCTGACTAGCAGTGAACCTTGATGCATAATGAAGATCGGAGCCCATAAATACTGTAGGTGAATCAATATCTCAATTGAAGTTCACAGTTGAAAATATAATCAATGCTCTGATATAAGCCAGTAGCATTTCTGCTTAGAAAGAAAACAGTGGCTTCCTGTAACAGGAAAAGAAACAGGGAGGCCGTGTAGCAGCACAGAGCAGACTCTTGGGTTGGAATGGGAAGACACTGGAAAGTGCTGGAAACATTTGCAGTGTATTACCACCTTTGTGTAAGGATCAGCTGTGCGGGTGCAAGTCAGACATTCTCAGTAAATGAAGGTTTGATTACGTCAATAAAGCGTCAGTTCCTTGTGTAGAATGCAGTCCTCTTCTTTGCTATGCCAATGTTTCTTCTGGAAAATGTTGGTATCTCCCAGCCTTTGGTCCTGGATTGCAGCCAAATAAATGGCAGTGACTTGGGAGTCTCCTGCAGGGCAGTTAGTACAGCAGCATGTCATAGGATCATTGAATCATTAAGACTGGAAAAGATCTCTAGGATCACCTAGTCCAACCATCCACCTACCACCAGTACTGCCCACTAAACCATGTCCTTAAGAACTACATCTGTCCTTTCCTTAAACACCTCCAGGGACGGTGACTCCACCACCTCCCTGGGCAGCCTGTGCCAGTGCCTCACCACTCTTTCTGAGAAGAAATTCTTCCTAATATCCAACCTGAACCTCCCCTGGCACAACTTGATGCTGTTCCCTCTCATTTTCTTGCTGTTAGCAGGGAGAAGAGGCCGACCCCCACCTCGCCACAGGCTTCTTTCAGGCAGTTGTAGAGAGCGATCAGGTCTCCCCTGAGCTTCCTCTTCTCCAGACTGAACAATCCCAGCTCTCTCAGCTGCTCCCCATAAGACTTGTGCTCCAGACCCCTCACAGCTTCGTTGCCCTTCTCTGGTCCTCCTCCACCCCCCAGTAACAGAAAGGTGAGCATTATGTTCACCAGTTCACACTTCATATTGGAATGGAATGTATCAAAATCAATTTGTGGCAACACTCCTTTTTGTGTTATTATCTGTTATTAGTTAAATTTAAGGTGAGGGGCAGAGTGGCCATGGCCTTTCTGAGTGGCCAATGACTGTGGTGCTGCCTTTCCTCTTGCTGTTGGACTGGTCTGCCAAAAACAGAGTAAGCCAAAGTCCCAGGGAAGGTAACCTTTTTCTCTAACAAACTTCATAGAGCTCATCCTCAACCTTTTTTTTTTTTTTTTGTCTTTTCCACAAGGGTAGAAATGGAAATGAGAAAGGAAAGCTTCTTTTGCTTCTTTTCGTGTTTTTTTTTTTTTTCCATTTTCAAGTACTGCTTTGGCATACTTTCTTCCTTTCCCCTCGAAGAGGAAAAAATGCTGAGAAAAGCCTATACTCTTTTGAATAGTCCATGAAGTACAAGTTATAGTAAGTCTGTAAACTCGATGTTTAAATGGTTCCTTTCTTATTTTATTTTCCACAGGTCTTTGCCTTCACCATGTCAAGGAGTGTTAATGATGTGCTCCCCCTCTGTTGCATTCCCCGCCTGTCATCTTGCTAGGATCTAACTACAGAATGAACATAGCAGCTGTGTTTAATGCCCTGCTCGTGTCTGTCCTTGGTACCGTGCTGTGGAAATACATCAAACTGCGAGAGCATGCCTTCATGGTTGAAGAGGAGCTGGTCCTCATGCGCCAGTCCCAGGAGCTCTCTCAGGTTCAGATTGACTACCATGCAGCTCTCCAGACACTGCTGGAGGATGGTACCAGGATGGTGTGCACTGGCAGGATGCACACCGACCGCATCTGCCGCTTTGAGTCCCTCTGCTACTCTACCGAGGCTGAGGAGTTCATCTATTTCCACAGCAACTCCTCGGTCATGCTGCCCAACCTGGGCTCCCGTAGGTTCCAGCCGGCTCTGCTCGACCTCTCCTCAGTGGAAGATCACAACACCCAGTACTTCAACTTTGTGGAGCTGCCCGCTGCCGCGTTGAAGTTTATGCCAAAGCCGGTCTTCGTGCCTGACGTGGCACTGATCGCTAACAGGTTCAACCCGGACAACTTGATGCACGTCTTTCACGATGACCTCCTCCCCATCTATTACACCATGCAGCAGTTCACTGATTTAGATCCGGAGACACGGCTCTTCTTCATGGAAGGGTGGAGTGAAGGTGTTCATTTTGACCTCTACAAGTTACTGAGTAACAAGCAGCCGCTCCTCAGGGAGCAGCTTAAAACCCTGGGCAGGCTCCTCTGCTTTACCAAATCCTACGTGGGACTGTCCAAAATCACCACCTGGTACCAGTATGGATTTGTCCAGCCGCAAGGGCCAAAGGCTAATATCTTGGTTTCTGGTAACGAGATCAGGCAGTTCACCAAATTCATGATGCAGAAGCTGAACGTCAGCTTGGAAGAAAGCTCCAGTGAGGAGTACATCGTCGTGTTCAGTCGAACAATCAACAGACTTATCCTAAATGAGGCAGAACTAATCCTGGCCCTCGCCCAGGAGTTTCAGATGAAAACCATTACCGTCTCTCTGGAGGAGCATTCGTTTTCTGACATCGTCCGGCTGATCAGCAACGCGTCCATGCTGGTCAGCATGCATGGGGCCCAATTAGTGATGTCTCTCTTCCTGCCAAGAGGTGCCACGGTGGTGGAGCTCTTTCCTTATGCCATCAACCCTGAACACTATACCCCTTACAAAACCCTGGCAACACTTCCTGGCATGGACCTGCAGTACATTGCCTGGCAGAACACCGCCAGGGAAGACACCATTACCTACCCAGACAGACCTTGGGATCAGGGTGGGATTGCACATCTCGACAAAGCTGAGCAAGAGCGCATCATTAAGAGCACAGAGGTGCCACGGCACCTGTGCTGCCGCAACCCCGAGTGGCTGTTCCGTGCCTACCAGGACACGAAGGTGGACATCCCTTCCCTCATCCATGTCATCAGGCAGACTGTGAAGTCTAAGCCCGGGCCCAAGAAGAAGTGGTCTGGTAGCCTCTACCCTGGAAAGGTGAGGGATGCTAAGTGTCAGGCCTCTGTCCAGGGCACGAGTGAAGCTAGGCTTTCTGTGTCCTGGCAGGTCCCCTGGAACCTTAAGTATCTGAAGGTCAGAGAAGTGAAATATGAAGTGTGGATACAAGAGCAGGGGGAAAACACTTACATGCCTTATATATTGTCCCATCAGAATCACACCTTCTCAGAAAACATTAAGCCCTTCACAATATACCTGGTGTGGATACGCTGCATCTTCAACAAAAATCTCTTGGGACCTTTTGCAGATGTGCTCTTGTGTAGTACATAACCTGTGCACTACCTGTACAGCTCTGCCCTCCACGCCATCTGTGGTTTAAAACTGATGGTCTTGTAGTTGTAGAGGGCTGAAGAGGACTAGACTGTACCAGTGCCTCAGTGTCCATTTGACTGCACTCCGTGTGTGTGTGTTCTTTAAATGGTATTTATTTCCAGTGAGTGTTAGAAAAAAAAAAATAATAAAACAACTCTCTGTTCCTCAGAGAACTTGCAGAGGTTACATTACATGAATACATGTAATTGAAAACAGAATGGAATTGAATCATGTGTACCTTAGTCGTGATTTAAATTTGTTTCTATTGTGTGGTGAGTATCTAAGCGCAGCGTTAATCCGCAGTTAATTCCGTGGGTAGGTGGGCAGTTTTCATCAGCTTTTTCACTGTAAGTTATTTTTTTCAGTAACTGTCTGTAAGTTTGAGTTAAGGATTTGGTATGAGAGCTTTCATTAAACTGCTGTAAACCTCAGTGGTGTTTTTTGCTTTTTATCGTCTATTGAAATGCATATTGTGGTAGAGCTATCAGTTGCTGTGATGAGTACAAGGTAGCTTTTTTTTTATTATTTTGACTGAAGGAGACAACAATGTCAGCACCGTGTTTAAAATCAGATGTCACTGCACACACCTTACACATTGTCCCGTCAGAGTAGCACGTTGCTTCCAACACGAAAGGCTGGAGCAGGAGGTGGAAGGTTGGAATGGGTAAAAGAACTTACTGTGTTCTAGTGCTTTCATTTTGTGTGTTGTGTACTTTTCTTTGGGAAGGAAAAGGGCTGGTTTGGAAGAGACAGTGGGGAAGGAAGTTTTCTGCATGAAAATCCTCTCAAAGGAAATCCTTGTTTATTTTCTGATCAGTGTCATCTGTTGTGATCGGCTGCTAATAGGTGCACGCTTTCTTAAGTGACGAGCAGGACCCATGGGGAAACTTTCTGGGCACAGATTTTACTGATGTGATGGTGGAAGAAAAGGAAGTAGAGTCAGGCAGTGGCAGTTACACGGGTGCTGTTGCATTAGGCTGAGTGAAAAATAAAATAAAGCTCTGTGCAGGAGGTGTAGGTCCTGGGGGAGAGAGGAGGAAAGGGGCAGAAGCGTGAACGTATTTTGTTGATCGATGTTAGCACGCTCCATAGCTTATAACCAACATTAAAGCAAAAGGAGAGCTGCTCTCCTCTCTCTCTCTACTCCCCACTGTCCTGCCAAGGTCTGGATGGATGTCTGAGCAGTAGGATAAATGGCTTGCTTTCCGAGTGATGGACTGGTAGGTAAGTGTCTCAAGGCAGGATTATAATATGAGTTTCATTGAGAGGAGGAGAAAAACATTGGTACAAAAATCAGACAAGAAACAGGAGGGTTGAAAAATGAGTAAAACACCGCAGTACAACATTGGACCTTCAGGCTACTGCTGCTTCTGTGAATTCATTTTCATTATGTCTCGTTTTGTTTTCAAACAGGTTTTTTATGATGTAAAGGAAAAAAAAACCCAACGTCTGTCAAAATCTGTGTTTGCTTTGCCATTGTAGCCTTGCCCACTAATATTTGTTGCCCTTATATCTTAAAGTGGGGCCTCAGTTCTCTGGCTGTTGTTTTCTTAGAAGTGAAGTGAGTATCCGCGCTGAGTCCTAAAGTCTTCATCTTTCTGCATGTCACGTAGCACATACATCAGAGCTCAGATGAGGAAAACTTCATAAAGAGGAGACAGATGTGAGACAGGGCTGCTTGGGAAAGCCATCCTGTGGCTCCCAGCACCTCACTGGCTGCTGCTCCTGCTCGTTGCAGGGCTTGTTGCAGCCTCACAGCCCCACATCCATTTAAGTTGAATGTAGTCCTATGGCCACAGGCTGTCCTCTGCTGGCTGTTGCAAGCGTGGTAATGTCAGTGCCCTACAAAGGCAGTGTTCAGTTGGCCTTCAGTAGGCTGAAATGCAGCCTGAATTCATTTTGCGTTAGCTTTCAGAAGTGATTTTCTTTGGGTACGTGAGCTGTCTGTGGTCTTACAGCCACCTTTCATCATGGGCAGGCTCTTGGTTGATGTGCTGCTCTCCTGCCCGTCTTTCTCAGTGCCTTTTTTGTCACTTCTTCGCCCACAGTCGGTAGACCATCCCATTTCACTTAAAATTAGTTCCACTTGATTGCCAATTTTCTAATGTTTTCAGATTGCTTACAGCACGTGGATGATTTTCTTCCCATTTCCTAGTGGTTCTAATCAACAAAGCTGGCTGCAGAGACGTAGCATCATGTATGTGGCTTTCCATGCTCTTAACTTGAACCTGAAACAGTTTCTTGCATTCAGAGCCTTCCTCTTTCCAGAAGATAATCAGATGTGCTTTCCAAAAATGTGCATTCAAGCTCTGTCTTCCTTGTCAGTGCTGTGAATACTGTATGAGATGGAAACAAAAGATTTTTCCATTTTGAATTCTGCGGGAGCCGAACAGAGAAATTAAGAAGGTAATATTACTGTTTGCCTCCAACACCTGTTCAGTATGGGAAAGTCTGTACCAGAGCCTCACTGACTTACCCAGAATTGCTGCTTTCCTGCAGCATGCAATGCTGGGAGCACACAGCCCAGCCAGTTGCTGTCCTCAATTGGGCATGGTAATGTTATGCTGATTTATGCTACCTCAAGACCTGCAGAAGAGTGCTAACATCTTACCATAATGAATTTTTTTTCTTTTTAATAACCTTCCCATCTGCAGGTCTGTTCCATTTTTCTCCCCATCCTCCCCTGTCCCACAGGCTGTTTGCTTCCCTTGCTTCTCACACAGCCTCCAGGCTTCCTTTTTCAAGAAGACCTGGTGGGGCTTTGTCAGTGCCATTTCACTGATCAAAAGGAATGCTAGCCTGGCATTGCTTAAAGTTTTGTAAAAAAAATGCAGGTTTTTTGTACACAGTAGAAAAGCTGGAGATGCATCTCTCACACATGCAGGAAGGCAGGGCTAAGAGCTGGGTTGTACTATTTCCAAAAGAGCTTATTAATCAAGCAGGCTTAGGGGGCTCTTTTTGACAAGTTGTGCTGCGCAAGAGACTCACACCTTCCACCCCCACATCATTTGTTTATGCTCCCAGAGCAAACACAATAATCTCTGTGGTGCTGTCTGGCCCCACTGTCCGGGAAAAAGAGAAATGGCTGGGATTAAATCCAAAACCCTCTTGGGGCAGGGCAGGATGCTAATAGCAAGCTGGGCTGGAGCTCACTGCTGCCTGGCCTGGGCATGCCTACGGAGACGGATCGTCCAAGAGGATTTCCTCTGGCTGCCGTCTCCTATCTCATTTTAATTAGCTGAAGCACAAGGAGCAGCCAGCTGCTGCAGGAGTTCTCTTCACCAGCACGACTGAGGAGGAGGAAGAACCAAACAGATCATTCAGTGGGTCACAGATGTGCAGCACTGGAGCAGCAGCCACAGGTTGTATGGGGCTATGGTCCTATGGGACGGGACTTCTGAAGCATGGAAATAACAGGAAGTTAATGCTAGTGTTATTCTTGGTTGCTTATAGACCTACACTTACAGACACCCTCAAAGTGTCCAGGAATGGAAATATTTCCAAAGAGGTTCAGCTCCAAGCTGCCCTGGGTGTGTTGGGAGGGGTGAACATATGGAGATGCATGTCTTAATGGATATCCTTTTGCTTGGCAGTGGAAAAGCAGTTGCCATGGAGGTGTAGCTTGAAGAGAGCAGGGAGCAGGCTAGAGCAGTGCAAACTGAGGACTGAAAACCCACCGAGTCACACTGTCTGCAGAGAAACCTGTACGAGCAAATAGTGGGGAGAACTTCTGGTAGGTGGCATTTGACATGGTCACCTGCAGGAGCTCATGTCAGAATTTTTGTAGCGCACTTGAATGTCAGCTTCTTCGGGAAATAGGAATAAAGAAACACTAGTTTTTCTTTTGTTTTATATGTATTTTTTGGTTATTTTAGTAACGTCCTTTTGAGATAGGCACATAGCAGGACAAAGGCTATCAACATCGTCTGCAAGTCTTTCCAAACCTTGTTCCGGAGAGCTATCAGCTGCAAAGCTGTCCTCCATGTGATGAAGTGTAACTTAGAGCTGCATGGCCTGAGTTTGCTCCCTCTGCTGTGAGCAGCATGGAGACAGATCACTGCGCTGTCTGTCAGGGAGAGATGTTGGGGTAACACTACGCCAGCAGTGCTTTCCTCTCAGTGCCACTCGCATCCTCCCAGGTTGTAAACCTCATCTAGGAAAGCTTTTGTACCTACCATAAATTATTTCAGGCTAGTTTCCACTTAGCAAAATTACTGCTTTATAGTATTGTTGTTCTTATCGTTTGTTGGCCCTCTGGAGTTCTCCTGCTTTTGGCTTTTCTTGATGCACTTTTCCAGCTGGGTCATTTCGTGCGGGTTTCACACCTCAGGATAGGAAGAGGTGGTAGGAACATTTTCCATCTTCCCTAGAAAAGGTGCAAAACTACTGCATGTATTACTGTGTGCCCTGGCAGCCCAAAGGGCCAACCGTACCCAGGGGTGCTGCGTGAGGTCCACACTGCCAGCCGGACAAGGGAGGGGTTTGTCCCACTGTGCTCTGCGCTGTGCGACCTCACCTCCAGCACTGGGTGCAGCTTTGGGCACCACAATAACAGGACATAGAATGATTAGAGAGTGTCCAAAGGAGAGCTATGAAGATGGGGAAGGGTCTAGTAGGCAAGATGTACGAGGAGCGGCTGAGCTCCTGTGGTTGGTTCAGCCCAGAGGAGCTGAGGGGAGGCCTCATGGCGGCTGCAGCGCCTCACAGGAAGTGGAGGGGCAGGCAGGATTTAATTTGTGTTAAACAAAAGGGTGACTTCAGCATCTCTGCTTTATTGCTGTGTCTCTTCTGCCAAGCTATATAAATAGCAGACTTATTTCTACAATATTTTTGCTTCTGGTGTCTGCACGGTGTAAGGCGCAGTAGGTTGGGTGGATAGGAGCACTTAATTCTTTCCCAGTGGACTTGGGGTAGAAATGCTCTTGGAATGGCTTTCAGTGTGATGACTGACAGTCCATCTGTGCCGTGGGTGGCAGGAGAAGCATCACCATCTGCGTGTGTGTGAAGCACATCGCAATCTTTATGTAAGATAAGCCTCCTCCTCCGCAGCGTGTCCCCTAATGGGCCAGCAGCGCTGAGCTTAGGATGGCTCGGCAAGTCTGTGCGCGGGGCAAGAGCCTGGCCCTGCTCATTGCCTCTCAGATCATCCCTCCAGAACATGCTGATTACTGAATTATGGTTGGCACATTCAAACAAATAAACCAAATAGCCTCCTGTTTTCTCCAAATATCTTGGCAACAATCATCACCTTTAAGTGTTGCTTAGTCCCGACATTTGAAAATGTGTCGCCTTTAAAATTTAATTGAGTTTTCCTTTGTTATTTCCTTTGTTGTCCTTATTTGAATGACTCAATCAAATCGTTGGCTTTTCCTTCTGGGCCAGCCATTTCTGTGTATGCATAACACGGCACCTACAAGTGAACCCACTGCGTTTATCACCTCATCTGCTCCAGAGACTCTCTGTCCATTTGCTTCTACGAAACCAGAGGCTATTCTGGTTGCCAGCAACAGTGGCCACCTCCTACATCCCCCTGGCTGTGGGTATAGGATGGGTTGAGATGAGGCAGCCTGCAGGCTTCCACAGTCTCTCAAGATGAGCTGAGATGTTTGCTGGGGATTCCAGCAATGCCACCACCAGCAACAGCATCATTTTCCTGCTGTGAACGTTTCTGTTGGTGTGACATTTCCATGACCGTCCACTTCCTCCTGCTACCCCATCTCCATCCCTTGCTGATACAACTGGGTCCAAGCATCTCTCACCATGTTTTGCTTTTCCCAATGTAGCTTACCACCATATGGACAAGGTGAGGAGCTTAGGCAACCCCTCTTCAATGCCTTCAGTGAAATGTGTCTGGTTTCTGTAGGGTTATCCTGCCACAAGAGTGAAGCAGTGGGAGATGGCGCATGGAGTGCTGCTGCCTGGGTGAGTTCTTGCAAAGCTTCCTGGTTTTTAGGTGAACACCAGTGAGTGCACGCACCCAGGAGCAAATAACCGAAGGAGGAGGCAGGACTGTCGTTTGCATCTGTATTTCACAAACAACTTTTTTCATCTATTCCCTTCAGACAGAGGAAGATGCTTTTCTCTGTGCATGAACGGTTCAGAGTTTGGGATGTCTCTGCTGCAGCTCCAAGGGGATGCTCACCATGGCTGCACATCCTGGCTGCTCCTGTGGGAAACGTTCTGTTTCTCTGGCAATTTTTCTTCCCTGTCTCTCTCCTGCAAAGGTCTGGTAGGGAGATGATCACCATATTAATTGAAAATCAGAATTCAGGTGCCAGCTTTCCTCTGAAAACTAGTTTTGAAGCAAATTTTTCAATGATTCCTTAGGGGTTAGAAGGTGCTTTCTGATTAAATAGTGTTTCGTTTAGACCGTTTTCCTTTTGCCAGGCCAGAGGGAGGGCTGCAACTCCCACAGGATGTCCTCCAGTGGGGACATGAGAGCCCCCACCTGCACTGCAGAGCTGTTGTGGGAATCTCAGGGCAGCCTTTCTCCCCAAAAGCACACTGCAAAGCTTGAGGGTGAAAGCAAGCTCTGCTGAGGAACAGTTGGCTGCATCCTCTATGGTGTGTGTTCCCCTTATAGGTGCCATCACCACCTGGAGACAGGGCCCATTTTAAGCATGCTCTGGTTCAAAAAGTCAGGGTTTCTCATGGCCATGATTCTGCACCCCTGCTGAGCTCCCCTGCCCTCGGGTAAGAGCTGAGATGGGCCACACTACAAACCACAGCGCAGCCTTCAGCTTCTCTTCCAAGGGGCACCCCTGGCTTGAACTGAGGGGCCCACAAACATTTTCAAGAAGCACTGTGTGATTGTTGATGTTCACGCATTGCACCTGGAATGTGAGCAGCTCTATGAGGCTTTGCCTGTGTGGGTACAGCTGATAACCCTGGTAAATCCTGCTTAGCTCCTAAAAACCAGAGCAGAGCATATTCATGGTCAGTTTGATTCTTCCTCATCATTAACTCGGACGAAGGCTGCTTAGGTAAGCGCTGTGCGCAGGCAAGACACAAAATCCTAGGCAAGGATTTTGGCTCTGCTTTCTCAGTTGCCTTTTAAAGCAGTCACATTTCAGGGGGAAAAGAAGAAAATTATACACGTGCAGCAGTAATTCCCCTCAGTCTGTGCTGCTCTGGGCCAGATGAGCGACTCATTTGGAAATGCTCTCTGCCTGGCGGAGGGAGCCCTGCAAAGCCAGTCCCATATCATCTCGCTAATCTTTCTGAAAGAGTTAGTAACAGCATGGAAGCATCAATTTCAGGAGCAAAATGCCAAGACCTGGCACAATACAAGCAGGTGTAGTCAGTGCATCTGGTTGCAGCACCAGGCAGCTTTTTTTTTTCTTATTTTTCTTCCTTTTCTGGCTTGATAGCTTTTATCGCATTCTTTGCATTCATGTAAATAACCATGCAGGTTGCAGAGGAATAAATAAAATTCCATCCCTCTAATGCAATTGCTCATTGGGAAGAAGACCAAAGCAGAAAGCTGTGCAATGCACACAGGCACAGCCAGAATCCCTGGGCCAGGTCCTGGCGGGGCTCTGTTGTGTGTGATACTCTCTGAGCATTGCTTCGTTTAAAAAGGCTCCCAGCAGAGGGGCAAATTAGAAACTGTCCGTGAAAGGGATCCATTTATGAGTTAACTCTGAAGCTCCCTGATTGAGATAATTAATTTTCTAGCTCAGCTGGGGAAGGAGCCCCACCTGCAATGCCAGGGCTTCAGAAGAAGGTGCTTCTGCTTGGGCTGACTGTGTTTTTCCATTCCCCAAACGATGTCCCAGCGGACCCTGAGGTGATGCTCAGGGGCTGGCACAGGGATGTGTCTCACACTTGGCATTCCTCAGACACCCAGGCTGGTCCCTGAGCTGGGGGCTGCTTCCTCATCAGTTAACTGCATGTGGCAGCTCCATCTGATCCAAGCTGTGCACTGAGCTGCACCTTGAAATCTGAATTGCTTGCATATTCTAGAGCAGGCACCTCTGTGAAGTCTGGAGAAGAGCAGCCATGAAGGGCTGAAGTGCTTTTAAAAGAGGAATGCTTTACTCAGGGAAGGAATGCAGCAGCAAACAGACAGACAGCAGATACTTTCTCTCTCCGGCTACTTGCATTTTAAAATGTATTTGGTACAGGAAGGGGGGAAATTTTTACCTAAATCTGGGGCCAAGCTATTGATCCAAACTGGAGGGAGAATGCTCAGCTGAGAAATATTTTCCCACTTGTCAAGCTTCCTACAATGCATAGAAAGACTGTTTCCATACTCCTGACGTGGGGTTGTAGCTGTGATTTGTGTCTCGGGGGACCAATGATTTGTTTTTTTTCTCAGCAGCATTTCGTTTTGAAATTCTCTGCTTTTGCAGCCAGAGAATGAAGGGAGAAATGAATGTGCTCATCAGCAGGGCTGGTGATGAAGGATCTCATCAGTGATATTCAGACAAGGCCAACCTTGGTCGTCTCTCCCCAGTCTCCAGCAAGGTTGTGTTGAAATGACCCCATCCTGCTCGTTCTTTGGCCTCAGACCATGTCCTCTAGTGTGGGGTCTGGCCAGGCTCCCAGGCCCCAGCCCGTGGGTTTTGGGAGCAGAGCTGGGTTGAGGAATGCTGGCGAGAGGTAAACACTTACCTCTGAGTTCAGTTTAAAAAAACTTGCTTTGTTGCACTCAGAAGTAGGAGCTATGCACTGGGCACCTCGTCCCGCTCTGGGGAGCCCTGGCCACAACCCAAAGCATCTCCCTCACCACGTCTTGTGAGGACCCCCATTTCCTCACCCTCCATAGGTGTGTCGAAGCAGGGACATCTCCTCTCAGTGATGGTGCAGCTGCAGTTTACTCCTGCAGCCTGACAAGAGATGCTGATTGCACCTGTGAGTGTATCTGCATGGGTCAAAGCCAATGGCCACATCTGCAGAGGCCTTGATAAGTTCTTTTTTGAAAAATAAATCCACGTGAGATGGCTGTATCTGCCTGCAGGCACAGCAGTTCTCTGAAGACTTTGCCTTTTTAATAAAACACTTTGATTTAATGGTGTTGTTTTCATAAAGAGAAGAAGCTAGCAAGCCATTGATTCTTCACTCACGAAGAGGCACACTTTCAGCCTCCCAGTAGCACTGGCAATGGTTGTTCCAAACATAATGACTGTAAAAAAAGGGAATAAGGACAGCTCAGAATGTTTTCAAACATCCTCAGCAGCCTGCTTCAGTGTCACCCTGCTCACCTTAAGAACCATGTAATGGTTGCACAAGATCAGACAGCACGGCATTGTGCCACACATCTCTGTAGCCTCCTCCTACACAATCTGCTGTAACCCAAAGCAACGCATAGCAGCCTGTGACACAAAGACATCCTCCAGTGAGCCCCCCACCCCAGTCCCCTGAGCACCTCAGGACCTATGGCACAGGGGTATCCAGCTCTTCATGAAGCAGAGCTGATCCCTTCTCCCTGTGGGGCATGAACGATGGGAAGATCAGAGGCAACCAGAGGTAAGGGGTCTGGGACTGAGGGAGCTCAGCCTGGAGGTGCAACCAGCGCTGACCCTGCCTGTTTGCTGTGGGCACAGCCCCAGTGGTTTCCCACAGCAGGTCAGGAAATCAGTGAGAGATGGCAAGATTGCGTGTCAGTCTCCTAGGGATGGAGCTGGAGCCCTGATCACTGAGCCATCTCATAAATGTGAATTTCACAGAGTAACTCCTGTAGACCTGGTTAGCAACAGCGGCAGCAGACAGCCTTCTCCCCAGCATGATTAAAATCTGATTTACAAGGCACGGTGGACAGATGGCATCTGTTTTTTGCATCCCGTGGTCCCCACAGAATAAAGGAGACAACCTTCAAGGCTGCAGCTCTGCAAAGACAGAGAAATGACTTCATTGCCCACATCCCTGCAGGAACTCACATCAACGCCTCTGCTTGCACCATCCATCAGCCCTGTGGTTGCCTGTCATCCTCACACGTGTGCAAGGAGCGAGATTATTTTGGAGCAATAGACTCAAAGTCCAGTCCTCTTCACCCCCTTTGCCTCCTAGACAGTGCCAGCACCCCTGCAGGGCTCTGGTGAGGTGTTTGTGGGGCTGGTGGGGGCAGCAGGCTATGAAGGCCAATGTGGGGCTGGTGGGGGCAGCAGGCTGTGCAGGCTGATGTGACTCCACATTGCCTGCCCAAGCCTCATTTTCTAGTCATTTGGAGGCTGGCAAGGGAGGCTGCTTTTCATGTTGGTGCTGGAGAGGTGTGGTGAGACAATTGCACGTGCAGGAATCAGCTGTCCCCATGGGATGGTCCCCAGTGAGCCTCCAGCTTTGGGCAGTAATCCATTGTCTGCAGTCGGTGGCTGTTAAACCACTGGTTTTATGGAATCAGTGATTCAGGCTCAGCTGGAGGTAATGACTAATGTTTTTGCTTAAGACCAAAAAATTACATCTGTAGTCTCTCTCAGCTGCTATGAGCCTGGATCTCTGAAGTCTTAAAAGATGTTTGCTCAAGGAACATCCGCGTTTTATTAGATTTTGACATGGATAACATCAGAGCGGGGGAATCACCGTGAAGGCGTTTCTTCAAGTTGCCTCCTAAGCTGTCTTACTCACTGCAGCAGCACCTTCCCTTTGCTCCCTTACCAGCAAACTATTTTAGCTGCACCTCCGCTTCTGATGGCATTACTATGGATCCCCTCCCCCAAAACCAAACCTTTTGCAGCTCACACCGGGATCCCTTTCCAGGCTCAACCTCCCTCATCAGCTGGCACCAGCCCATCTGCTGCTTCAACCTCAGACACCAGCCCCACTACAAAATGAGCTGTCAGGTAGAAAAAGCAGGTTGAGGCTGGTGCTAAAGCAAGACCTTACCACTCTCCAGCCAAGTGCCTGCAGCTCCCAGCATCCAGGCAGTGAAAGTGCTAGCTTCTCTCCTTTTGTTTGCTCTGCAAATAAAACACTGCCTGGAGTTCATTGTTTCTGTGTGTGCTTTTGTTCAGCCACAGCATGGAAACTGCTTTTCTCTGGGATCCAGCTAGCTGGAAGATGGGAACTTCTGAATTCAGGCTGACCCTGCTGTATAGTTCCTCCTTGTAGGGGAAAAAAATACGAGTTTGTGAGCTTAGGAAGCTCCTTTCTCAGGCCCTGCGGTGAGATGGAGATGGATATGATAGAGTTTGGAGATGGCTGCTTGCATGAGCGCACTGCAAAACTTCCCAGATGTTTGTGCCTGCATCTTGCTTGCCTATGCCAGCACAAGCAGCTGCACCAGTAGAGCAGAGCAGTCTTGTGCTTTTATCTGGGAGCAGTGCTGTACCCCATCCTCACCCCCCAGCTGGACCCAAACCATTTGGAAACCCCCATGCCAAGCTTCCATACCCTTCTCCACAGTTGAGGATGACAAGGAGAAATGAGGATAAAGAGATCCCTGATCTTTGCACCCTTGGCTTTCAATTTCAGCTTAAATGGCAAGCATGAGCTCTTTCTTTATGCCTATTTGAGTGTCCTTCTATGTGATGCATGATTTCTCTCTCAAGACACACATATTGCACCATCACTTCCCACCTATGTCAAGGAAATGTTGGCTGAGTCTTTTTATCCTGAGTATGCTTGCCACTTCTCTGCTCCCGGGCTATTTGCTCTGGGCAAGGAGCAGAGCTGGCAGACCCTGCTGAACTGAACAAAAACTATTTAAGAAGATTTGCTCCAATTATTGCAATCTCAGCCTCCTGGTATGCTGTCAGCACTTTCTAGAAACCCAAATCTGCTGCTCGGCTTAGCAGATCCACTTTTTTTTATGTATTTAATTGAGAGGAGCCAAGAACTTGTTTCAGGAGAGGTCAAAGCAATAAAAAATTCATTTGTTTATGTACATAATCAACCTTGGGACTTACGTGATGCAGCCAGGATGGTCAATTAAAATCCAACACCTGCATAAATACTCACAGCAAAGCCTGTGCCACTGTGTCCCGCTACACTAATCATTTTGGATATGGCAAAAAAAAAAAAAAATTGAATGGAGCAAAATCTGCCCATAAAGCAGGACTGGGAGAGGTGTTTCCATGCCTCTGGTAGTGGGCAGATCAGCCAGCAGCACACACATGACTGGGGAAGCACTGCTGGGGAGATGTCAGTGACAAACCACAGAACTCCCAAGCAAAATCCTTCTGCAAGAGCTCATGGATTTAGGGAAAGATCAGACTTCTCTTCCCTGCCTCCTTCTTGATGTTTGTCGTAGATATGCCATGGATATCACAAGTCCTCACGGTGCCTGGTGTTGCATAGACATCACAAATTATGAGAAATGAGAAGGACTAGTTACTAAATGAAATAGGAGTCGGTGTCGGCGTTGATGGGCTGGCCTCATAGCCTGTGCACTGGAAGCTCCTGCTGATCTCCATCACTTCTGTAATACAGAAAGGTGACTGTTTTTGGGGGAGGAGAAGGAAGGGAACCCAAAATAGTCCCAGGGGGTGAGTTCTGGGGAGCTTGGCCTTCACACCATTCAAGGTGTTTGACCCAGAAAGAACCGTGAAGACGTCCAGTTGTAGATCCCTAGCAGGGGGCATGAAGTGTGGGCCAAAGCAACCCTGCAAGGGCTGGTTGGACAGAAAAAAACCCACAAACATCTATGTGACATGCAGCTTGTTCACACACACGCAGTCCACCTCATGAAAGCCTCCATTTAGGGGTTTCATCGCTTCATCAGTAGTGCCTGTGTTTAGGGTGTTCCTTAATCCGCATCTGCAAAGTGGGTGATGGAAGCAGGGAGATGATCCCCATTTTTGGGAATGCAGATCTGTACTCTTATAGTCTACTCCTTATCTGGAAGAACTGCTTCTGATTCACATTTCCATCTGCCAGCTCTCGTGGTGATTGCACAAGCCCTATTCATCCATCAGTCTCCTTTTGCAGTGGCAAAAGGGCAAGGCACAGTAGAGAGGCACACAAGAAGAAGCACAGTAGGTGTGGTAAGAAGGTCAGATTTAAGGGAACTCATCTTCTGGATCTGTTTTGGATAATACTTGGATAAAGAGTTGGTGGAGTCCCCATCCTTGTAAATATTCAGGAGATGCGTGGATGTGGAAGTAAGAAACATAGTTTAGGGACCCAGTAGTTCAGGTTGATGGTTGGACTTGGTGATCTTGAAGGTCTTTTCCAACCTAGATGGTTCTATATTTGGATTCCTGCCAAGCCAATGCCACCTGCTGGAGACAAAACTTGGAGACTTGGAGATTTATGCACCATTTAAACTGGACTTTCTTAGGCATCCTTACACCAAAGCCCCTCCTCTGCATCTTGCCGACCTGAGCACATGCCTGTGGGGCCTGGCTATGGGCCATTTCAGGGAAGGGACTGCCTCACAGTTTCCTTTCCCCGTCTTGCCTCATGTGACAGCTAATTATCATTCCAGAGGTAACTGCTGGAGGAGCCATATGGAATCCATGAACCTTCAGTGCTGCAGGATTTTTTTAGGAGAATCAAAAGACTGCCAATGTCCTAGATGTTATTGTTGTTGTTATTGGTATTATTATCACTGCTGTAATAGCTTCCAAACCCTCCAAAATAAGTTGTGGACACTGTTATTGCTGCACAGGCACAAAGACGAGGTTATTTTCCCTAAAGCCTAAGAGGTTTTTAATTGGGAAGAAATAATATGTTCACAAACTCCAGTGAGAGAGCTAAAAAGAAGACAGCCCTGCTGCGGTGAAGGGGGGTTTTCCCCTGGGAAGCCACAACTGGGGGTGAAGCCCACTGTGCCTCCCAGCAAGCCAAAGAACTGCCTGCACTCAGAACCTGCCGGAGCAGCGCACCCGCTTTTGGAAAAGCCCCTTGGCAGAGTGCCTTGTGTCGGTCATTCAGACACAAAAAATGAGTTTTGAGTGCTGTACCCATGGGCTCAGCAGGAGCAGCCCTGCTTGTGAGCAGACATGGGGTTTTATGGGGATATTTCACCTGAGCACCCGTCCTGGTAAAAGCCAAGCACTGCCTCACTGTTTCAGCCCCTTTTTTTCCACGAGCTGTAAATCTGCTGTGCGCTGGCAAAGCCCTTGGGTTGTGCGTGCAGGCATACGTTGCTTATCTAATAAGCTGCTTCCTAGGCTCTAGTGATGCTGCTACTTATGTCATAAATTCCATGATCTCCCCTCTACTGATCATTAATCTGCTTCATTTCCCAACAATTTTACACTCTTTTGATAAACTGTTTGTCTAACCACTTGAAGGAAACAATGTCAAAACCTTACCTTAGGCATTCTCCCCACTAATGAAGAAAATCCATCACGGGGAGAGTTTATCTATTTCTTTGCTGGACATAAATAAAACGTCAGGCTAATTTGCTTGCATTAATCTTAAAAACATTGCTACAGTGATATTCTTATGTCAGAGAGGTGTTTTTTTTTCCTTTTCCACATAAATATTTAAGCAAGTACTGAAAGCATAAATAAACTGCTTTCTGAAAGGCAGCTTATTTTTATATCCAGTGATTTTAACAATAAATATGCACAGGGCTGGCCTTCCAGGGATTGTGACTCCCTTCTGGCTGTGTATGCTTTCACATGAGCAGGGATCTCATGGTTCTCAGTGGGCACTTGGGATGCTCTGCAAGACCTGCTAAGGTGGAAGGCTTTGGTGTCTTATGACTGCAATGGGCAGGTCAAGCAGTGGCCCACAGATGCTGCAAGAAGGCCTTTTGGAGTTTTCTTTCTTCCACAGGTGTTCCTCCTCTGTTTTTCCTTGTGGCATGTTTTTGGGGGATGTTTTATGCCAATGTTGCTGGGACTCCATGCCCAAGGTCACAGGAGATCTTGTTTGTACATCTTTGGCAGATTTATGTATTTTTATTCAGGTGCATAAAGGCTCACAGATGTTCCCACATGTGCTTAGCCAGCGAACTCATGTTACAGGTAAGGAAATGCAAAAAGCAAGAAAGATCCCCACTTCTCATGCAATGTTAAGGTCAAGCAGATGCAACCAGAAGCACAACAAAGGCTGCTGCTCAGCCCAGCAAAGCGAACAGCTTTAGCCACTGTGCAATACTCCTCCTTCCACTCTCTTCTTGCTGAGAACTTGGCTTGCATCGGGTGACAAACTCTCTTTTAGTGAAGCTGTTCATTATAATGAGAAAACAAGACTATGACCAATGCTGCACATCCAAACTAACGCCACAGCTACCATGGAGCTTTCCATGGTGTGTTTTCTGGATTACATTATGTTCCATTTCATTATGTTCATTATGCCCAAAGAAGGGCAATGAAGCTGTGAAGGGTCTTCAGCAAAAGAGAACTGGGATTGTTCAGTTTGGAGAATAGGAGGCTCAGGGGAGACCTGATCGCTCTCTACAACTGCCTGAAAGGAGGCTGTGGCAAGGTGGGTGTCGGCCTCTTCTCCCAGGTAACAGCAATAGGATGAGAGGGAATGGCCTTAAATTGCACCAGGGGAGGTTCAGGTTGGGTATTAGGAAAGATTTCTTCTCAGGAATGGTGGTGCATTGGAGTAGGCTGCCCAGGGAGGTGGTGGAGTCACCGTCCCTGGAGGTGTTCAAGAGCCATGTGGATGTGGCACTGAGGGACGTAATGATCAGGCAGTATTGGAGTAGGTGAACAGCTGGACTAAGTGATCTTGTCTTTTCCAACCTTAATGATTTTATGATTCTATGATTATCAGTCTCCTTTATTATTATGGATATTTTGGACCCAGGATGAGTTATTTTATTCTCCACCATTCTTACAAGCTAAGGTCACCTCCTCACAATGAATTCTCATGGGACGGGTTTCAGCAGGGCACCCTGGCAGAGGAGGAGATGTTGATGGTGGATGGGCTTTCCCTTGCCAGTGCCAGAGCAGGACCACAGCAAAGTGCTGCTGGGGCTCGGGATGCTGAGGCGCAGGCGATGCTGAGTGCCATTGCTTTCTGAGAGCACTCACGCTCGCTGATTAATGTCACTCTAGCCTCACTTCATCTTCTCTTAAGCAAGAGGAAAAGGTAATTGCCTACACTTATCAGCGCGGCTACAAAAGTATCCCCTGGCAGGCTCTAAACCTGACACGCTGCTGAGATGGATGCAACAGGAGCCGTGTGAGTGCCTGCTTTCTGCCTCGCTGGCTGCATGGGTGGACAGTTTCTCCAACTCAAGGGCAATGGGGCAGCAGCACGCACAAGCACCCATGCTGGTCTCCTCTGCTTCATTCTGCTCTCAGCCTTGACCACTGAGGACCAATTTAACCACTGCTTGGCTGGTGGGCAGCGCTGGAAGATATGAGAAGGGTGGGGAAGGTCCTGTTTTGTTGTCAGCATGCTCAGAAGGCATTTTGCACCTGGTTGCTTTCTGCCGAAATTGTCCTGGATGTTTGGTAAGATTTTTCTGCAAGCCTTAGAGAAAGCTTAATGCAGACATCAGGCACACGCCACCTCCTTGATGGGGGAAGGCAGAGCTCAGCTCTGGTGACTTGTCCTTGATTAGTAGGGTCCCCTCTGGTTTTCCCCACACCACTCCAGACTCTCTACTTTTATTATTTTGGGAACAATGAAGACATCATTAAAAAAAGCCCTGTGCAAGCCCCTCTGCTAGGCTAATCCTTACCAAGCTCTCCAGACAGTTCAACAGGTCAAGCCTGCCCTTTTCAAAGATGTTGGGGAAGACAGGAGTTGAAGACACCCAAAATCTCACAGATGTTCGCCTTCTTTGAAAACTCCACGTTGAGAACATTGTGTGACAAATCTTGCTTAATGCCTTCCCAAACAGTTGTTGGTTGTTTCAGAAAGACTCCTCTTCCTCTTTCCTACACCCTGCAACCCCTTTTCCTTTTCCAGGACATCCTACCAACAGGAGTTAATAAAAAGACACCTTTTGGAGAAGCAAGAACCCACATGCAGTTCCACATTGCTGACACTAAGGGCATGAGGTCGACCCATCACTGTGGGGCTCAGCGCGGTGTGTCCCTCACCACTGTCAGGTTGTGCTCCTGGAGGTACCGCAGCAGGATTTGTCCCCGCCTCTCCAGGACCTGCAGTAGAGGCCGCAGCCCTGCAGCACCTCCCTGGCTCTCCCAGAGCTCCTGGTCCATATACAGTGACTTCAGCAGCCTGCGGCCCAGGCAGCCTGACCTCAGCATGGCCACAGCTGTCTCTGGGAAGCTGAAATGACAAAGGGAGATGGAGACTGCCATCAGCTACACTGACCCAGAAATCATCAAAGCCTGCGAATGAGGAAGGGGAAGGCAGGGAGGAGATATCCCACCAGGTGCTCATGCATTGCCCATCTCACCTGTCTATGCCCTGCAGCAGCCTGAAGTTGAGCTTTGCCTCTGGTTGCTGTGGCCGGCCCGCATTGTCGATGAACACCAGCCGGGACGGAGTGCTCCTCCGGACCTACCAGCAGAGGTGGGAAGGAGAAGCTCACCTACCATGGGGAGACACCAGCCTAGTGTTTTAGGCTGGCTTTTTAATGCATTGAGAAACCCTGAGAGCCTGTGGGACTGGCAGCTGCCAGCACCTCCAAGGCACCTTATGTTATGTCCAAAGCAGCCTTTGGGACACGGTGCGGGACAAAGGGATCACAAGGACTGGGGACATACCAGGATGTGCACCAGGACAAGCTCGGATGGGTTTCGACACTTTTCATGGAGCATCTCCTCCATACAGGGCTCGGAGGCATCAGGCTCGAATCCACAGCAGTATCGGTCCAGGCGGTCATGAACCTGTAGGAGATTTTTGGGGTCCTCAGTGGGGGCAGATGCCCAGGATGGGCATGTCCTCAGTGTTTCTCACAAGGAGCTTTTCCTGTTCAGATTGAAAGAACATGTTTTTAAGGATCCTCAGTGGTCATTAAGTGGAAAAAACTGTTTACACCAGTGCATGAGAAAGACAGGGAAACACTCAGAAGTGGAAATGACTTGCAAAATGCCTTGGGACTGTAGAGGAGCCTGACAGAGATGACAATGACAAGTTTTACTGTTGGAGTTCAGACACCGCATGCCGTATCTGCACAGACCAAGTGGGCTATGCTTGTAGCTGAGCTGAAGGGAAGGGATGCACAGAGGGGAATGCAAAATAACCTCAGTGAGATGTGTCTGCTAGGTGCCAGGGCTGCGAAGCAAGGCAAGCTCAGCAGTGAGCAGCCCAGCTGCAGCACAAAGGCTGTTGGGTTTGCTGGTGCTGAGCCAGGAGCCGGTGTTCAGGGTGCACAAAGGCTCCTGAAACAGTTGCAGGGCTGGAGACAGTCAAGGGTGAGCGACTTACTAGTGATCCTTGCTCATCTCACTCTGATAATTAGCAAAATTTAACAAGTTGTGCTTCTAGACAGTGTCCAGTAGGAAACACAGCTATGCACTGCGGAAGATGCTGCAGGAAATGTAAGGTTTGTTTTCCATGGCTATTGCTTCCATAACCCTGCAAGAAGCAGATTAGTCCCACACCAGAGCTCCTTAACAAATCCCTCTATTTCCTGACATTTAATGAAGCACTCCAGTCAGCATTTCTCTGCCGGGAGAGCTACCCGTTAAAGTGCTAAAGTGCCTTTTGACATGAAACACATTGAAATGAAAGAAAACATCACATTTCTTCCATACATTTCCTTTGTCCACATACTAAAAAGCTCAGCACACCAATTTCTCACACCTTCAGCGTTGTTTTCTTTCATAGCAGAATAATTGTCTGCACAGAAGGTGAGGACAGTCTGGGGTGATTTATGCAGATATTAAATGTGCTCATGTATCAGGGAGAAGAAAGCTTTGCACAGTCCCAGAGGCACCACACAAAAGCCCATGATCGTTATGGTTGGGAGAAGTTTTGGGCCAGATTCCCAGCAAACCAGCATGGTTCTGCAAAAGCCACTCGGGTATGGAAATCCTGAGCCCGAGACGCCAAGGAGGGGAAGGAGGCAGTGCGGTAAGGACGCTGTGGTTATGGTGGTGGTGATGAGTCAGTGCTTCCCGAGCACCCCTCTGAAGTTTGCCAGCACTCCCAGCAGCTGGAGGCAGGGAGTCCATCTGGAGAGTGCCTGAAGAGAGCCCAGGAGGAGAGAGATTGGGACAGCATGCACAGAGCTCTGCCCTGCCCAGACACCTCCATTCCCCCACGAACATCTGAAACTAAGGGTATTTGGTGCCAGACCCACAAGGTGTGTGGTAGAGGCTGATTCTAGTGCCCCAGATGAGCCCTGAGAGACAGACCAGCTGGGTGGAGACACTCTTAGAGCACCCCCAGAGTTCTGACCAACTGGACCCCGCCAGCTCTCCCTGTGTCACTTACATTCGCAACTCATTCCAAATGGCTCCCATGAAGGGTACATCAGATCCTTCTGCTGTAACACAGATACATGAGCCACACCTTCTCCCATCTGCTCAGCTCAAAATCTGTTGAAAGCTCCTTTGATTTAAGCTCCTCTTTGGTTCCAGGTTTGGCTGGGATGGGGACAACTCCCAGCACCAATAGCCACCACTCCCAGCTTCCTGCTGGAGAGGAAAGGGGAATTTGCCATAGAAAAGCCCATAACAAAGGGGTGACCATCATCAGGAAGAAGCTGGGTCCACCAGGACCACTGCATCGTGAGCGACTATGTCAGCAAGGTAGTTTGGGTGTTAAAGAGGTGATGAAACACCAGAAAATTCTCTTTTCTTTTTTTGGTCTTTCTGTTGGGTGTAGGGAGGAAAAAAAAAAGGGAAGGACCAGGACTCCGCTTGTGCAGCCTTGAGGGGAAAGTATTTGTCAGACAGAATCTGTGATTGCTGGAGCTCTCAAGTAGTACACCAAGTCTGACTAACTTGCATCACCAAGAAGAGAAGGGGGCCAGGGGGAACCACATGCAAGTCTCCTGGACTTGCAGAGCCCCGGAGACACCTGTGGCCACCACCGCAGCGTTTGGATCAAGTCCCAAGTTTCTACATTCCCCATTTTTAGCAAAAAACTTGGAAACACAGAGGGAGAGCAGATGGGAAGAAGACACATTTTAAAACCCTCTAGAAGACAATGAAGATCTCAATGCCTGGCTGAGGGCTGCACGGGAGGGCTCAAGGCTCGTGGCTTCCCACTCTCCAGTATGTACTGCAGGATGCTAGAGCCATTTCTGAAGGATGTAATTTCATTTGTACAGCATCCTGCTGGCTTCGTGCCTCTTTGCGTGATTTTTCCACATGGGAGGATTCCATTGGAGCTATTAAGAAAAAATCTGTGGATTGCTCTTTGATTTATCATTTCACTGTTTCAGCCCTCTGAGGGAAAGTCTCCTTAAAACTGGATGGTTTTTGCTTCTGGAGACTCAGCTTTTCCACTGCGCTCAATAGGATTTGGGCCTGGGGGAGGGAAAGGAGTTGGTTAATCTTCCCATTTGTTTGGCTGTTTCATCTAAAATATTTCCAAGCCCAGCCACGACTGCTCCTCCTCTGCCAGCCATAGTCTGATGTTATAAAGATTAATGGTCAGAGTGTGCCAAAAAAAAAAAAAGAGTAATGAGAGCACATATTTAATCATCTTTTTTTTTCTTTTTTTTCCTCCTTTTTATTTTTTAAATGTATATATGTATATATATAATTGCCATTTCAGATAGTTTCCCCTTGCCTGCTAATCAAAGTTGCAGCTGTGAGGTGCCTAAACAGCACTTCTTTCTGTAGAATTCCCTTCTGCCTCCTCACAGTTGCCCCATAATACATGATAACTGCCTGTGATGTGCAGTAATCTTTCACAGCACAGGCTATGATTTTCCAGGCAGAAGATGAGGCATTATTCACTCCAAGAAGGAAGAGGAGGAGAAGGCACTACCACACAAAGGCGTATGAGTGCTGACCCCCATGCAGCACATCTCTGGAGCAAGCACATGGAAGCCCCAGGGCCGGTGCAGGAGATGCTGCCTTCACCAAGCAGTGCCCTGTCCTGAGCCACTGCAGCACCCATGTGATGCAGAGCAAGGGAAGCCTCACCAGGATGAAGCTGTACCATGCAAGAGCAGATATTCATCTCCTCTAAAAAGCCAGCAATTATGGAACACAAGCCTTCAGAAAACAAACATTTTATAAGAGTGAAAGATATATATATTTTAGTTTAAAGACAGCCTACTCTGAAAAAAATTAAAAAAAAATTGGACCTGTGCCTTCTTGTGCTGCGCTGTGACGGGGAGATGAAAGAAAGCTGCCTGGTGGCAGAGATTTTCTTTTTATTGTCAGAGGGACTTTGCCTGGGCTTGAAGCCTGGAGGATTCATGACATGTTTAAATCCCTGGAACTGAGAAGAAAAATTTCCTCTTTGGTTTGAATTTTGCTTGGGAAACCCAAACATTCAGAGCTGAACTCAGCACTGGGTATCTTCTCCACTGGTTTCCATGTTCCTTGAAAGGCCATGTTTGCTTCGAGGCTGAGTGTGCTGCCATGAAGGCAGGGGCAGGCCCCAGTGTAGGTTTTGGGGATGTTTTTCTTATTTAGCATCCTGCTGATTACTGATACTCACCACAAGCTCACTCAAGTCATGTGTGGGATTCACCACCTGAGACAGGGCAGTGTGGAAGGTGAAGGCACTGGAACAGGTTGCCCAGTGATGTGGTCGATGGCTCATCTCTGGAGACTTTCAAGGCAAGGCTGCATAAGGCCCTGGGCAACCTGATCTAGCTGTGGTGTCCCTGGTCAAGGCAGGGGAGTTGGACTAGATGGCCGTCAGAGGTCCCTTCCATCTCTAAGGATTCTACGATTCTACAATCTTTGGGACATCCCAGAAAGTGCCAAGTGATACCTCAGCAGTGATTTTTTGACTCATGTTTTGGCACTCTCTCCCAGGAAAACACAACTTCTGTGCAAACCTCAGGAGAGAAAGAAGCAATGGACAGCGAGGTGAGGCCAGGCTCAGGAGGACCTGGTGTCCTATGCAGTGTTAATGGCAGCCTCCCTCACGCAAGCCCTACCTGCAGGAGGAAGTCGAAGAGTGCCAAGCGGCCCCACTCACCACGCTGAATGCTTGCACAGGCCGTATTTCCTGCCACTGGGGCCACACTGTGGGACCGCAGCATCTCCTGGTACTGCAGCCACCCCAGGGCACAGGAGTTCTGGTCATTGTTGGTGTCCTCCAGGTGCTGGATATCGGGTGCCCACCAGATGAGGGGCCGAGGGGCACCGTTGGTGTAGCTGTAGGGTAGGATGGGGCTGGAGAAGCGGCGGGCCACAGCGGGCAGGCTCCTGTTCAGTCCCAAGACTCTGTCCAGGTGGAAGGCCACCACTTCATAGAGGTCTGTGGGACGCTTGATGAGCCCACAGCGCCCATCCCCACAGTCCTCCTCTGGACTGGCAGGCTTGGTGTCACCATCAGCATGCAGGCGGACACGCAGGACCTGCCCGTGGGCCGGCACACGGCTTTTGGAGACCACTTGGCCGTGGGCCAGCAGCTTCATCTTCTGGATGTCATCCTCTGAGAGCCACGGTGGGATTGTTCCACCAAAACACAGCCTGTCCTCCTGAGGTGAGCCACCCCACCTGCATGGCTGCTCCACACAAGGAGAAGGAGATGGGGCACCTCGTTCCCTCAGCCGCCGTCCTTCCCCCCTACGCCTTTTTGTTCCCTGGTTGGGAGGCTTGTCCCCACACGGGGTGATGGCCACATCTCGCCGGGGCCGGGGTGCCAACGGGAGCGATGCAGGTGTTGGTGCCACATGGGGCAAAGGGGCCCGGCCATGGTCCCCAGTCGGCAGTGAGGGGAGGTAGGTGAGTGCCAGCAGGGCCAGGGCCAGCAGGACCACCAGAGCCACTAGAGAAGGGTGCTTCAGCCCCGTCCTTCTCCACGGTCGTTGGGCCTGTGGGTCAGAAGGAAGAAAATCATAAAGGGTCTCTGTATTGCTAAGCCAATGTGTCTGCTTTGCCCTAAAGCCATTGCAGGCATCATAGTACTGGCACTTCCGAAAGCCCACCTTGCTGGTGGGGACCTGCACTGGCACCAAGCTCTCATCTCCTCCTTGCTGATGGCCAACACGCTTTATGTGTCTCTGCCTTCTGGCCCAGCACCACCCATCTGCTTTATAGAGACGTTCCCCAGCAATTCAGCAACAAGGCTTGAGACAATAAGTAGGGAACAAGGCCTTGTTCCTCTTTGCTTTGCAGTTATTTATTTTGGAAGCACAAGCATTTCTGCAGCAGAACATAGTGGGACAGGATACTGCCAAGGAAGGGATAAGGAATTGTTTGTAAGAGTAAAAGCTTGAAAAAACAAAAGCTGAAATGCTATAAGGGTGAGAGCCAGCAGCTAGAGTGTCCTCCAGAAGGCAGCTCACAACAATCACAGAATGGTTTGGGTTGAAAGGGACCTTAAAGACCACAAAGTTCCACCCCCCTGCCATGGGCAGGAACACTTCCCACTAGACCAGGTTGCCCAAAGCCCCATCCAGTCTGGCCTTGAATGCGTCCAGGGATGGAGCATCCATAGCTTCTCTGGGCAGGAATGCCTTGCTCACACTCAGCTTATGCTGGCCTCCTCCCATATATCTCCAGATCCATGTTAGAAACACATGGCAAAAATAAAGAGGAGTTTCTCAGAAACCTCACACTCGTCTGAGTATTTTTCAGAGCCCTGCCCCAAACAAGCCAAATAACAATAGCTCTGCTTTTTTGCATTTCTAAAATCAGACCTTAAGTGCTGCCGTCAATGTTCATGAATGCACTTGGGAGCTCTTACGTTAATGGTGCAGAAAGCACTTGTGCATGCACAGCCGCTGAGACCGCCTTTAATTAGGTAAATTCACACCCTTGAGGGTGCACACGAAAGTCATTTGAGAAACACTGAAAATGCAATGGGAAAAACCTTATTTAATCCAGTGAGGGAGACCAACACTGGCCACAGAAAGCCAAACGGATGGTAATGATTATCCTTCTTTTAATGTCAAGTTGGTTTGCAGAGTGAGTGGTTGAAGCATCCTTACTGTCCCAAACTGCTTTGTCCTCACCCTGGGCAGGTTTGCTTTGGGCACTGCAAGTTACAGCCAAGCCTGAAATCCTTTAGTGAGAGCCTGGACCACCACTGCCCTTTCCCTACTCAGCTTGCAGAGCCCAGTTTTCCCTGCCACATCAACAGTAATAGGGGAAAAAAAGTGCAAGTTCATCCTCTATGTTATTTCTGGCAGTCGATATTGCAAATTTAATAATAACCTAGATGATATAGCATTGCAGAAATGGTGCTATATTTACAAGCCCAGGGTAAATCCTTTTCCAAAGAGAACTTCTCCAAGCTCGTGCTGTAAAAAATGCTGCACTTGAAGCTATGGCTTCAATTCAGCCTGAAATGAAAACCATACATACTGCTCTGCTTTGCCAGCTTGACAAACTGACAGTACAGCACGTCTTCTCTAGAAATTAGGTACATTTCCCAGCAGGCGAGCTAACTAAAAACCCATAAAAAGGCTTCAGAGAGGTGCTACTCGTTCCAGGACACCGAGGAGCAAACAATGCATATGCTCACGCATCACATGGACATACAGCACAACCTGGGCTCCTGAGGGCACGGGCTGGCCTTTAAGAGAGATAAAAAACTTTCTGAGCATGGATCAGAGGATTTTATCCTTGATGCTTTGTTCCCAGGGTGCCTGAACCTTGGCGGAATTTGCAGCGGAGAAGCCTGTTTTCAATTGCTTTCCAAAGTGCATCAAATTGGCTTTGTTGAGCAAAGAAGAAAAGAAAAACAAACCCAAAACTTCATTATACAGGAATGTAAGAAACAGCCTTAAAACCACAAAAGATGCCATAGAAATACATGGCCTTTAAATGCGAGATTCATACCCGCTCTCCTCTGGAGCCTGCCAAATAAACCACAGAACCGTGTGGACAGCAGGCGATGCAGCCCACCGTGACCAATTTAACAAAGACCACTTCAACAGCCACCAGAAATCCTCATCCACTGCCCACCCTCCCAGGAGTGTCTGCAAAGCCTTGCATTCATCACAGCTGCCCGGGAATGTGGGGCTGACAGGGGCACATCCACACAATTCACCACACAGCATCTCCTCCAGGAGGGGCACGGCCCCATCCTTTTGGTTATGGTTGGGAAATGCATGAGTTTATCAACAGAAAGGCTCGCAGCGGCCAGGAGACCAAATCTCTTCCCCGTCAGAGCACGAGCTGAAGGAAACCCTCAGCAGAGCCCATGATTCAAGTGCTAAGTGCCGTCCTATATCATGCTGCCCAGGGAAGATATACGGCTCGCCAAGTTGGGCTTTACCAAGACAGCTCTTGAATTACGGCTGCCAGCCCCGAGGCAGCCCCAGCCCCCTTCAGGCCCCACCAGATGTACTAAAGGGGCCACAGGGGGAGGGGGATGCTGAATCTGCTGCCACATGTTGCTGGGTGTGCCCTGCCATACCTTCCCAGCTGGCACGTGGGAACGTTCAACTCTGTGACTGATGGAAAGGGCACTTTCTATCTTGATGCTATCTACCATGCAACTCATACTGCCATTGATTTAATCCCAGCAGTCAGCACATAGCACCACAAGAGCAAACGGTCTCCAGGATGCTGCACTTACGGCGCTTGAAGCTTGAGCCCCGTGGTCCTGCCGCTGCCCACTGGGTTTCCCTTGCCTCTTCTCCCTGCTGTACCCCAGATGAGCGCAGGACAGATTTCCCATGTGCGTGGGGAAGCTGCAAGAGGGGCCCCTTCCCCAGCAAAACAGATGCGGCTTGCCTTTGTGCAACATCTGCGCCCCGTGTGCCCGCTCGTCTCAAACAGTGCTGCCTTTGTGCAGTGGGAGCCACACAGAGGATGCTCTGGAGGAGGGCAGCAGCCCGCAGACCACATGCTGGGGTTGTCCGCCTCTGATCCTGTACACAAGCTGCCTCTGCCGGCTGGTTTTCTTCTGGTGGGAGACAATGCGCTTTCTTCCTCACATTCTGCAGGAACCAGAAGCCCTGCTCCTCATGACTCGTGTCCAGCTGCAGCATGGGACTCAGCTGCACTGCTGATTTCTGCAACGCATCCAAAGCCAGGACAGCGACAGCAGCAAGGAGCCTGGTGCCACCACAAGTCCCTGTCCTCACAACGTCCCTGACCCCAAAGCTTCTCCCTGTGCATCCCAGGGCTGCTCACCAGCTTTGGCTTGTCACCTCCAATGGGGTTGAGCTGGTTCAGCTCCTTTCTGCATTACGGCAGCAAAGGGTAAAAATGCTGGAAAGTGACATCTTTTTGCAGAGCGTTCTGAGCTACATGGGCTACAGGGAGGAATATGTTAACATGAAATCAAATTTTGTTCCCTTCTTGCTCTTGGTGATTTTACCAGTCCTGTTGATGAGTGCCTGAAGAACTGCCAAACCTCTCTTACACATTTTTGGGACCCGATCCAGTTCTATTTGTTTTATTGGGGGTTACATTTTCCCTCTGGCTGGGCTTGGGGTGAATTTCAACCCTTTTTTCATTTTTCAGCCTTCATAGACTGGCTCCAGAGTGCTCTGAGCGAGTTTCAGTGGAGGCAGCGTGAGCGGGCTGGCTCCATCTCCCCTCACTTGCTCCAAGGGATTTTTTTCTTCCTGGAGAGCAAAGGAGTGCATTCGTGGGATTCCACAGCTGCAGCCAGGAGTGGGGGGACAGCGGGGCCATTCAGCCCCAGGCTAGATTGAAAACAGAATTGTTCAGACGTGCCCATCCTCAAATACAGGAAGGTAATAATTTCATTCAATTTAAACCATTCCTTTAGTTCCTATGCCGAAAATTAAAGGGAAAGGAATCTGCTCCCTGCCTGGCTTTGCCTCTGCCCCTCACTTTCCCTTCTCCCAGCAGACTCCACCAGGTGAATGGGCACTGTCCTATGGCACGGTGAGCAGCCACAGGGCACAGAGCCTGCAAAGCAGGAGGTGCAATTCTGGCATCTGGCAGCTCTGCAAGAGCAGTAATAAAGTGCAGTCAGCCACTCTTGGTCACAGTGCCTTGTACCAAGAGAACAATGGAGCTGTTGCAAATTCCTTGCTGGTAGATATTGAAGCCAGAAACTGGGAGAAGTCAGAAATCATCTGAGTGTCTTGCTTAGTGTTTCTCCACAGATGAAGCAACAGGATGAGCAGCTCAGGCACAGCTGTAAATCAGTCTCCTTGACTGTCACTAACCTGCCTACGAGTGACCAGATCAAACTCCAATTAAAAATGAAACCAATCAATACAGAAACTTACCAAGAGGAAACAATGGAAACATCAGAGCTGTCCCTGCAAAGGGAGAATGGAAATCCAGATGGAAAGCGAATGCCCTGCTCCAGCAGGGAGACCACAGCAGCACCTGGCACACACTGTGGGCACTGTGAAAGGCTGCACAGTGAGGGCTGGGAGGGAGGGCAGCACTGCGAGGGGAGCCTGGCATAGGGAGAGCTGCCCCACTTCTTCCTTTGTGGGGAGGAATCACTTCTGATCCCTAGATGTGTGACACCCCCTCCACTCCTTATTTTTCGTTTTGCTGAATATTACTAATTGAGGAACTTGGACCAGCGCATGCAAGTGGTGGGATGGACACAGCTGAGCGCCACATCTCCCTGCGCACACACACACACACACCAGCACTGCTGCCCCGACAGATGCACCGGCTCCCACGACTTAGAGACATTGTGGTGACATAGGCGACACTGCCACGAAGATTCATGGTCTCAAAATAATTAAATACTCTTTCTTCGTTGAGACCGCCAGGCAAAATGCATCACCCTGCCTGGCATCAGTACCTCAGCCCAAGGAACTCTGTCTACGGATTTCCCCTCAACTTGCTGTGTGCATTCCCCATGCTATCAACAAGGACAGACCCATGCTGGAGCCTCGCCTGCATGTCCCAGCACTGGGAGATGTCCCTCCAGACTCATCCCCCAAAGGATGGGGATGGCTGGGAGACATCCTACATCACATCCCATGGGCTTGGTGCCTCCGAGAAGGCTCAGCACCTCCTCCCACCCCCAGCTCGGCAAGGAGACCCCCATACCATACCATGGCTGGCAGTGCCTGTCGGCACGCTGCTCCTCGTGGGCTTCACTGCACGCGGCCACTGTTGGGCTGGCACTGCTCCCCAGCTGCAATTCCGTGCAGAACCAGAATATTAAATACATTATATAGATATATATATATAAATCTGAGTGGTTGATCCACGTCCCCTGTCCCCCAGGCTCCAGGCCAGGAGCTGCCGCCCCGTGCCCCTCAGGCTGGTGGCAGTCCCCGCGCCGAGGACGCCTGGCCAAGTCCAGCCGCCAGTTTTCCAACTCGGCAGCAGCCCGGACCCACCTCCCGGTGGGGGGAGCAGAGAGGCTGGGAAGGGGGGAGCAGGCATTTGAAGAGTCTCTTTTTCACAATAAAAGCCCTTCTTGCTGCTTTTTTCCTTTTTTTCTTTTAAAAACGGCAGGTTCGATTTGATCCAGGAGGTGCGGGTAGAGGAGGGTGAAGTGACATGCACTGCTCCTGAGCTGGTGAGCTGGGACAAGCAGGGGAGCAGCAGAGCCCGGGGACCCCACCGGTCCCACAGCACTGCACCTGGCGATGTGAGCCCCAGGTCTCTGTGGAGTGCCCAAAAATGCCTTTCAAAGGTCCCTAGCAGTGTCTTCTACCATTCAATAGCAGCACGGCAGAGAGGTGCACCAACACCTGGAGTGGTGGGGAGAGGATTTCTGAGCAACTTGAAAGGAGTTCATGTGTTAAAAGCCATTTTTGGTGCTCTGGCTATCAAGATTTGCATCATTCATATTATGATCTATGATCTATAATCTATAATTATTCATAAAATCACAGAATCATAGAATGTCTCAAGTTGGAAGGGACCCACTGGATCACTGAGTCCAGTTCTCAGCTCCTCACAGGACCACCCAAAATCCAAACCTTGTGTCTGAAAGCACTGTCCAAACACTCCTTGAGCTCCAGCACTTGGGGCTGTCGGAATAGGCACGGATGGCTGCTGCAGGAGGCAGACTTAAGGGATCAGCAGCCAAACAGCAGCGATAAATCCACAAAGCCTAGAGACAGATGCTCCAACCTCAGCATTCAGAAATTTTGATCTCATTTTCACGCTTTCCTCCTTCTCATGGAGAATTTCTTTAACAATGTTCACTGTACAAAAAGAAAAAAGAAAAATTATCTCCATGCTCTACCTGAGCTGCATGGCCCAGAGTGCATGGGGCATAGCTGGGGGAGGAGGTGGGATGCAGGGTTCTGCAGGTGGACACCAGGCCTGGGCACACTTCTTGCAAGTCCATAGGATCACGGAATCATTCATAGAATCATAAAGCTGGAAACGATCTCTAAGATCACCTAGTCCAACCGTCCACCTACTACCAATACTGCTCACTAAACCATGTTCCTGAGTACTACATCTACCCTTTCCTTAAATGCCTCCAGGGATGGCGATTCCACCACCTGCGTTGGCAGCCTGTGCCAGTGCCTCACCACTCTTTCTGAGAAGAAATTCTTCCTAATATCCAACTTGAACCTCCCCTGGCCCCTTGAGGCCATTCCCTCTCATCCTATTGCTGTTAGCAGGGAGAAGAGGCCAACACCCACCTCGCCACAGCCTCCTCTCAGACAGCTGTAGAGAGCAATCAGGTCTCCCCTGAGCCTCCTCCAGACTGAGCAATCCCAGCTCCCTCAGCTGCTCCCCATAAGACTTGAGCTCCAGACCCCTCACAGCTCCATTGCCCTTCTCTGGACATGCTCCAGGGCCTCAATGTCCTTCTTGCAGCGAGGGCCCCAAAACTGAACACAGCACTCGAGGTCCCTCTTAAAGAGCAAAACCTGGCTCCAAAATTACACAGAAAGCGGCACACAGGAGGCTCTCTCTGAACATGAGACAGCACATCTATTGCTGTGCAGATCATGGAGAACTGGCACAGGCTCAGAGGGGCTGTAGGGTCTCCTCCTTGGAGATCTTCTCCCCTTCTGCCCCAGGAGCTGGGGCAGGCCTAAGAAGGGATAGCAAGGTCCAGAAGGATGTTCTGCCTCTGAGAAGGTGAACAGATAAAGTTGAAGGGTATATTTTTCCCATTTAGAAAAATGTGAGGCTCTAATAGGTTTGAGGAGCCGTGAATACGACTTTCCACATACACCAAGATAATTATAAGCTTGAATGGATTTCTGAGGCCCAACCGCTACCCATATAAATCACTGCTTATCACCCACTGATTACAAATGAGCTGCTCAGAAAGCCTTTGGATTTCTCTTTTTTTCCCAGTTATCTCTCACATCTGTTGGCAGTGGGCCTTAACACCACTAAGGAGCAGGGTATAGAGGATATCCTGAAACTGCAGCCACCCCCCCAGCCACTGCAGAAGGACAGCAAGGGAAGAATGCAAGGAGCAAACAGACATGAGAGAGACAGGCAGCTGCCAGGGGCACTGGGCTTGGAGTTTGCAGAGCCAGCGATGCTGAGAAGCTGACAGGCTGCTGTATCGGGTCTTCATCTGGCTTCTGAGCACCAAGTGTCCCCATCCCTGACCATTGTCTCTAAAGGGGACATGACCCAGCTCCCTAATGCAAGGAAAACATAGGCGATGGGAGATTTCTGTGTGTCTGTGAAGTGAGGGAAAAGAACCTGCTCTCTCAGGATCTCTGCATTGCTCCCATGGCAGGGAGCCCATTCAGGTCACCTACAGCACTCTGAATTTCCATAAATAGGGCCCAACCAGATCATCATGGTGCATTAATGCTGCAAGGTGCTTTTGTCACAGCCTTTCTGACTCAAGATAAAAGTCAGAAGGTCTCATCCTGAAGCAGGAGAACATCCTTATAAACGACATTCACGGTGCCAGAAAGCACAGCAACATCTGCAGAGAAACCAGATGATCCCAAAGTACAAGGGCTCCATGCCTCCTCCCTCAAGCACCTATGGCACCTGGCTGCTGTTGTCACTCAGATGCACACAGTGGGAGGCACAAAAGGTTGTTAAGACCTCCAGAGCCTTGGGTTAGTAGGAAAAAAAATACTGTCTCAGTCAGTGACTATTTAAATCTGGATATTCAGATGTTCTTTTATTATTTACTCTTATTATTATTACCTCAGTTCATTATTTAACTTGGAGGAATGGCACAGAGCTGCATCAAGGGAGGGGCAGGTTGGGCATCAGAAAAAGGTTCTTCCCCAGAGGGTGTTGGGCATGGAACAGGCTGCCCAGGGCAGTGGTCATACTCCCAAGCTTAAGAGTTTAGGAAGAGTCTGGACAATGCTCTCAGGTATATGGTCTTATTTTTGGGTGGTCCTTTGTGAAGTTAGGAACTCGTCTTGATGATCCTAATGAGTCCCTCCAAACTCTAGAGGGGTGGCAAATCATAGAATCATAATCTGCAGACCTCACAAGCAAATTAAATTGTACGTGTGTCCGTGTGTACCCTTAACTTTTTCACTGTTTAAAAACATTGGAAATCTGATGAAGAATAGTGCAAAGAATCTTTGTCACTGATGTCTCCTTAAAAGAATCCTAAAATTAAATATCAAGCCGCCTCCTCATCATAGAATCACTAAGGTTGGAAAGACCGCTAAGATCACCTAGTCCAACCGCCAACCCACCCCCACCATGCCCACTGACCATGTCCCTCAGTGCCACATCAACACGGTTCTTCAACACCTCTAGGGATGGTGACTGCACCATCTCCCTGGGCAGCCTGTGCCAGTGCCTCACCACTCTTTCTGAGAAGAAATTCTTCCTAATATCCAACCTGAAATCTGGTACATGAAGCTCCAACTGATACAATTTCAGGACTCAATATGGTACAACACCATTACCTTGGAAACACCCGAAAGCACTCTGCAGGCATGAGCACCAAGCTCTGGTCATGAAGGTAACAAAGACTTTCCTGGAAGGAAGTTACTTGAATTGAACCCCCCAAAGATGCTTACATTGACTATAAACGTACCTTTGTTACTAAGAAAGGAAAAGGGCATCCCAAACGGCTAAGACCAGGAGATTGTGTCCTACTGGCTCCCTGTGGAAGAATATAGGAGTAGACCAAATGAGGTGCCCATGGCACTTTCTGCATCGTGATTCTGCCAGGTTTGTCCTGTGTTCTGGGAGGAAATTTATCTTCTTTTTCAATATGCACTTGCCCCGCATCTGCACTTGATGGCGACTCTGATGGTCCTTCACATGCTAAGTGGTGGCACTCTGAACAAAGGCACATTTCAATTTCACAGCAACTCACTTCTTTTCCAGCTAATTGACCTGAGCCTCCATGGACTCCTCTGTGAAAGGGCATTTCCTCACCACCATCTCCAGACCCACAGCTGCATGGATGCATGCCATGATGGGGCTGATTAGCAGCTCCTGCCTCAAACACTGGTTGGTCCTCAATAGTGGGAGACTGGTTTACGGCACTGAACAGAGCAGATTCCTCCACAACAGGTAGCAATTTCTGGGACATGTTATCACAAGGTTGAGAACAGGGGCAGTGTGAGCAGGCTTGAGCGATTAGACATGATTCACAGGCAGAAGGTCTAAAAGAGATTCTGAAGAGACTGGGCAGGGGAGGGTCCCATAGCAGTGCTGATCCTGCTGTTGTAGACATTGGAGAAGGGGAAGGACCACGTTGCTGCCTGCACCCACCCAGCACCTCCCAAGCACAGCTGTTTCTCTTAGGTCACATTCAGGTGGCTGAGAGCCAAGGCAGCCTGCTCACGTATGGGGTGAGGACCTGCATAGAGCAGCAGCTTGCCAGACTCCCCCCGGACCCTGAAAAACGCTTTCAGCAACCAGAACAAAAATGATGCCACTTTCAGCTAGTCAGAGTTAATTTGCTTCATTATGCCATAAACCCTCTGATTTTTTCCATTATCCACAGAGACTTCCAGGATGAGCTAAGGCTCACATGTGCAATGCGAATGAGGCAAGCAGCAGAAATAAAAGATAAACAACCCCCCTAAAAAATCCATTTAAAGTTATTCAGAAGCTCCAGGGAGAAGAGAAAGGGGAAGGAAAGGAAAAAGCCCACAAGTCTGTCTCCCATCCTTTCTTTGTATCACCTTTACACAGCATCAATCGGTAACTCGGCTAGGAGCAGCCTTTCTTTTGTTTGATGGCTTGGGTAAACATGAGGTTCAAACAGCAGCTCTCAGTCTTGACTGCTGAGTAATTGTGAAAAGTATTCAGATATTGTGCCCTCCCGCTGGGTGTCTTCAGGTAAAGCTCCAGCTGATCTCAAAGACAATATTCCTCCCTGCTATTTAAACATGAACACTATTCCTTTTTCCAAGGCACATACCAAAGCATAGCATCCCAGTGAGGTCCTGCCATACAAACCTGCACCAAGAGCACTGTGCCCCAACATAGCACATACAGCAGGCATGGAAAGGGCTCAGCCCTGTCCAGCACAGGGACAGGGTCGCAGAACAAAACGTCCTGAAAAACACCTTCATGCCATGAGGTCAATGGGGAAACGCTGAGAAGCGCTTCATCTTTGATGGGTGCCCCATCCCTAGAGGTGCTCAAGGCCAGGCTGGATGGGGCCCTAGGCAGCCAGATCCGGTGGGTGGCAGCCCTGCAATTTTCAACATCTTCAAGTTGAGAATCAGCTTACCTGTGCCATGTTTCAAACCATGACCGCGCTCAAAACAAAACTTAAATTACAAGCAAGTTACGGCAAGCTGATGCCTTGGCCCCGCACTGCAGCCGTGCACAACAGCTGCACCAGGTTGTTGTAGATCACACTGAGGGACCCCAACCCTGCCCCTCTAGTTGCTCACATCTCCCAGACTTGGCAGCACAAAGATGATTTGCCTGCTACCGACTGCAGCTTAGGAAGTACTTCCCTGCTAATCCCAAGAGTAAAATGGGACAGGGTACATTACCCTCACTGCTCCCAACAAGCCTCCTAAATGTTCTACATGAGACCAACTGAGAACATCAATGCCGGGAGTTCACCTTAAGCTGTTTCTGAACAGCAGATCCAATTTCTTTACGCTCTACAAAGTAAATTAAAGAAGTACATGCCGACCCAGTCCAGCAAACTCCATCTCAGTCAACTATAAATGCAAAATAAAGACATGGATAAGCACATCCATCACTGTCAAATATTTGTGCCATCACCTCTGTTTGGCTCCGTTCCCTTGTATGCAGAGGCAGCAGTTACCTTAGGAGGTGCTGTAAGAGCAAATATTGCCATCGTGTGGTAAGCACTAGAAACAAACCCGTCCTTCTGCCTTGTTTTCTGTTACCTGCGTGGCTTTGAAATCCAACCACTCAGCACAGCGCTCATTGCTGGAGGCGGCAGACCCCTGACACGATACAAAGCCACAGGGAGCTTCATCACTTCTAAGGAGCAGCACACGTGGCCCACACACAACACGCTGGCAGAAAGTGCAGTTACCTAAGAACTGGTACATTCTACTGTTTCTCTTCCCTCCAAAATGTAATCCAATTTAATTCTGCATCTCCAGATGCTTGAATACAGGTTTTAGTCTCAATTTGCATCATTTCTGAGGCTTTTCTTCCTCAGTTAAACCATTCAAGTCAATCATATGCTTAAACTCAATTTCCAGAGCTATAAAACTGTTGTCTCAAACTATCTGTAAATGCTTGAGGAAACACGCCCAGTTTTGGCTTTGGCCAACCAGACACATAGCTACTGAGGAGCATTCCTTTTTTAAAGGCACACATCATCGGCCTACTTCACAACATATGAGTACATACTTGTCAATGTGCTTGAAGGTCTTACAACCTTCACTTTTCAATATTCTCCTGCCTCCATTTTCTATTTGACTGGAAAAATAATTTGCCTTTGTACTACAAGACATCTCAGACCTACAATTTCTTCCTTCAACCGGAAGAAAATGTATCCCCTGCCAACAGACCACACATGAGAATGCATGGAAGATGCTGACATTTAGAGATGTAGACACTAAAGTGCAAAGACTAAATCCATTATGTCAGTGTTTCAAATTGATTATTTTTTAGGTCATGCCCCTTTTTACTTTTTTGATTAAGAAGTGGCAATTGTGCCCTGGCCAGTTTAAGGAACTCAGGTGTAACCTATTGATACAAGCTATCAACTTCAAGCACTCTGAAGAGCTGGCACACTAAACAGTCGCCCATTTACACCTTGCTAATACACCACTCAGCACAACCACACCTTTTCAGACACCTGTGGTATGGAAGTATCCCAAGTCACTGCTTACAGATTACTAGATGATGTCTGAGGACCTGAACTACCTTGAATAACAACACAAATATTTCAAACTGTCTTGGCTATAGAGTACTGAGTATAGTCTGAATGGTCAACAGAACATGACAAAAACATTTCTTTGTGTTCCAGAGAAACCCTTGAGCCCAACATTAATAAATGAGACAGACAACAGAAGCAAAGTGAACTTGATTACAATTTAGATCAGATCTTTTACCACTTGTCATTTCTGAAGAATCAGAACATGGACACAAAGCGATACACAACTAGAAGCTCATTTTATTTCTGTTTCTTCTCTGTCTTCTTGACCTTCTTAGTGGTCTTCTTCTGGAGCTTCTTGATTTCATGCTTAATGATCCTGTTTCTCTGTAAAAACAACAACAAAAAACTTACTATTAATCAGGATGGGAACTACAGCAGGTCAAAGGTATTATTCCTTAACTTCAGTTCTAAGCTTTCAGATTCTACCCTTTCTGGTAATAAACCTTTGCTAATCCGACTGTTTTAATAAGTCAAAAGATTTACCACAAATTACAGTTAAAAAGTCAAATTCCACCTAAAACTACCACTTCCACTACTAAAACTACCAAGCAGCAAACATCATTCTCGCTGGTAACTTGGGCACCCCAGTGTAAGGAGTTTATTACAGAATGAAATATTAACTGCATCCAATCAAAAATATCTAGTTTCAGCAGCAGGTAACTCCTCAGCTGTGACTCAGAAGACTGATGCCCAGGCCGTGTGAATTCAAGTCTGGTCAATAACTGACCAAAGAAATACAAAAAATTCAAAGCATCCAAGTATTTTTTGTCACTCTATAAGCCACATCAACCATAAAAACAAGACTACTATGACCTGCATATGACTCTAGAAGTAAAGCTTAAAAGAAATAACCCTGTAAAGAAACTACACTCGAACACTTACCATTTTCTTTGCCTTCATAACCTTGTAACGATCGAAGTCAGTCATTTTGGCTTTCTGTTTGAAAAGAATCAATCATGAGGCTGTGCTACATATACACGCAAGTTATAAAACTCAGCACTTCAAAACATTCCACGGTTAACTCTGACCCCCTCCAAACTGGGTCTAGCTACTTATCTGGAACTAGTTCACTACAGAAGGCTTTCACTGGGATGTGGTGATGAAAGGAAAAAGGAAACTATAGAAATGACCAAATAAAGCAAATCTTTACAGTACAAAGACAAGTTAAAGCTGACAGCAGTTTTTGATCTACGCTTTGGCTATTTTTAAATCTTAGCTACCAAGAGAAAATACATAGTTTATTATACCGCACTGAATTTTCACAAACAGAAGCAGTCTGAAGTGCATTACACATCCAATCAAAACCCATACCTTTTCTCTGGCTTCAATCTTCTTTGCCCATCGTGTTGCTGCCCACTTTTCATTTATATTCTCCTTCTCCCAGGCACGACGCACACACTTCTGACGAGCGCTGTATTAAAACAGCCAAGTAGTTATATTGACAACCTGAACCGAAAATACTCTCTGACACCATTTGACCAAATTCCACACAATGGAAGATCATCCTTCTACATTCCTTCAGATGCTTTAAACCAATCCTTAAGTTTAAGTCAATTATACCACAGAGATGTATGCGGCATTAGAATTATGTTATGTAAATGCTTTGCTAGGACCCAACCCACGAGCGATTTCCAGACACGCACTCACACTCCCGGCAATGCTTCTTAATCAGAAAAGCAGCAATTTTTGTTTTTAAGTTACAGAAACTCAGGCAGCAACTAAACTGGAGAGTGTGGGTGAGTTCAGTCTCGTACAGCAGCTCTGCAAAGAGGGAATATATTTAATGCCTGAAAGCAACATGAGCAGCAGCAAATGCAAAGCTGCAGAGTACCACTGCAACTGCTTCCCCTTAATCCTCACACCCCACACCTATCTGCAAGCCACCCAGGCCAGGATGCATCTCCTTTACTCTTGGGCAGCAGTTATCAACCAGTGGTGATAATGAAAACCTCCCCACATTCAGCTGTTATAACGTGGTCTGCCCAATTTTAGCTGCATACACACTAACGTATTGACAAGGTTGTACGAACATCTCTCATCGGATCACATAACTCAGGCAGGAAGTGATAATACATTATATACAGGCAAAAAAAAAAAGCAAACAGCTCACCTGTGCGGGAACTTGAGAACAAAGTCAGTCAGCTGCATGCACTTGAAGGGCATGGCTTGTCTCCTGACACCACTGCAGGGGCCATCCACTAGCGCCTGAAAAAAATGAGCTACTTTTTAAAGTGTTGTTTTTTTTTCCTTCATATTCCACTTAGCTTCCTAATAATTGAGGAACTGCACCTTGATACCAATACTTCAAACCAAAACAAATGTTATTCAGACAAAACCAGAAAGTGAGTCTTGTGTATATAACCCAAGCCTTTCAGAAAGGCTTTTACAGGCCTATCTTTGTCACTGGAGAAAAACTTAAAACCCACACCCAATAAGATAATTTTTCAGCTCCTAAGAATTGAGGAGCTTATCATACAGTGAAAAGAAACTGCTTGTCAGGCATTTACTTCAAACATACATCAGTACCATTCCATTCAGAGGTTTCAGACTCCAAGCAGCATTTACTCAGCCACTTCTGTTCTCAGGAAAGATGGCAGAGGGGAATGTACAGCTTGCTACCAGAAGTTTAAAATACAATAACAGCTGTTAAATCCCCTCTGTGTCTAATGCTTACTCCCTCGAATAATCACTGACAGAACATTCCCTTTAAGACAACGAAGGCACAGTGCCCTGGGCTGACCCTGTTCTGGTCGATAACATCCACGATGGCCACCAGCTTGCCCGCATGCCGCCCGAAGGAGATGAAGGCAATTCTGCCGATCTCGACGAAGCGTTTGAACACCTGTGGGCAGAAGGGTTGGCACGAGTCAGCACTCAGCACCTCCACACGCACCTCCTCGCACCCTTCCTTGCGCACAGGCCCCAGGCCCGCAGCCACCCGCTACAGCCCCGACGGAGGAAAGTGCTCGAGTAAAGCCGCTTGGTGAGGCCGCGGCACCCCCAAACGCCCACACCCCCCAAACTGCCCCTCAGTAACCTCCCCCGCCTCAACCGCAGCCCAGCGGCCACGCACGCCCCGCTCCGACTCGTGTCAGGAGGCCCGCTCCGCGGCCCGCTCCCCACCCAGCCCAACGCCCAGCACCCCGCCCGGCTCCGCCCCAGGGCCAGGAGCGAGGAGGCCTCCACCGATCGCCGCAAGCGGGCGGGAAAGGCACGAGGAGGCCCCGCCGGCGCCAGGCCCCGCTGTCGGCCCCGCAGCCGCGCGCCCGTACCATGATGGCCGCCCGCGAGCAGAAAGGGAAGGGCGGGCCCGGCGCCGGCCGGAAGCCGCCCTCGAGCCGCTACTGCGCATGTGCGGAGGCGGGACGGCTCTCGCCCGACTCAGCGCGCCTGCGTAGAACGCCTTCCCCGGCACAAGGCCGCCCAGGAACGGCGGCGGGCCAATACGCATGCGCTCAGAGAGAACGGGTGGCGGCGGGCGGCGCGCCTCCGTGTGCGTGTATGTGCTCGGGCGCGGTGTGCGTGGGTACGCGCAGGTCTGCCACGTGGGTGGCGGAAGTGATGCGAGCGTCTTCCTGCTCCCTTAGCGCGTCTCCGCGTGAAAAGAATCCAGGGGATGGCGAAGATACAGTGCGACCTCTTCGTGATGCCTACGAAACAGGCTCTCCCAAGCTTGGTGAGCTGCAGAGGTGGCGTGCAGTGATGTTCCAAGAGATGAGCAGCCCACGAGCATCCTCACAGCGCTGCTACTGCAAATTGTCACCGTGGGGCTCTGGACACTGTCAGGGCACGGCAGAAAAGCTCTGTCAGCTCACTGGGCTGGCTGTGGTGTGCATGTATGATGATGCAGACATACATGTAGTTCACATTTTGCAGGACTTTATTCTTGTAAGCATGAGCCAAAACATTTGCTGTGAGAAAGAAGAGTTTTCCAAACAGCAAAGCCTAAGCAAAATGTACTGCGGAGCACTGACACAAAATAGGTCTGACCTTCATTCTTCCGGGTCTTCTGTCAGCAGTGGGGAAAAAAATATCCCAGTTTAGCTGTCTAAAATGTGGTATTTATTGTGTATATGATTTTGTTTCTAGAAGAAGAGCAAGTAAATAATGCACTTAATTCATAGAATCATAGAATCCTCAGACTTGGAAGGGACCTTTAAAGGCCATCCAGTCCAACTCCCCTGCAGTGAACAGGGACACCTACAGCTACATCAGGTGCTCAGAGCCCCATCCAGCCTGACCTTGATTGTCTCCAGCACAGAGCGTCCACCACATCTCTGAGCAACCTGTGCCAGTGCCTCACCACCCTCACTGTAAAAGATTTTGTCCTTATATCTGACCTAAATCTCCACTCTTTAAGCTTGAAACCACTTCCCCTTGTTTTATCAGAACAGACCCTGCAAAAGAGTCTCTGTCCCCTTCTTTCTGGTACCCTGCCTTTAGATACTGAAAGGCTGCTGCTGGGTGACCTCACAGCTTTCTCTTGTAAATTCTCTCAACTGATGTATTTATTATGCAAGTGCCTCAGGAATTGATCATAAAAACCTTAATGAGCACTTAACTCCATCAGTTATTTCTGAAAAGTCCTATTCAGATTACCATTATAACAAAAACAACGTGTTAATATTTTTAACCAACAAGCTCTAGGTCAAGTCAGTCAAAGATGCTGTATTTGGATTCTTCCATTCTGCAGTGATCTGGAAACATATTTCTCCATTCATTTCATGAACCAAAACTCTCCAGGACTTTGTGAGAGGGAGAAAGGGAGCTGACATAAATCCCTGGACTTTTTAATGACCTTTGCATGTTTTATGGCAGAAATACTCAAATGTCACTCCTGACTGTGCTGGGCTTGGGCTGTGCCTTAACATCAAATAATAGAAAGAATTTCAGAGCAAAAATGCAGTGGTATAAAAAATCACTGCTGAAGCAATGATGGAGTTACAGCATCAGTGGATAAAGGAAGAGCAACTGATGTCATCTACCTGAATTTGTGCAAAGTGTTCGACACTGTCCCATATGACATCCTGGTTGCCTAACTGGAGAAAAATGGACTCGATGGACAGACCACACGCTCAATAAGGAATTGGCTGGATGGTCACACTCAGAGAGTTGTGGTCAATGGCTCAATGCCCAAGTGGAGACTGGTGACAAGTGACATTCCTCAGGGATTGATGCTGGGACCAGTGTTCTTTAACATCTTTGCAGACAACGTGAACAATGGGATCAAGTGCACCCTCAGCAAGTTTGCAGCTGACACCAAGCTGAGTGGTGCAGTTTACACGCTAGAGGGAAGGGATGCCATCCAGAGGGACCTGGACAGGCTTGAGAAGTGGGCCCATGCCAACCTCATGAAGTTGAACAAGGCCAAGTGCGAGGTCCTGCATCTGGATCAGGGCAATCCGAAGCACAGGTACACGTTGGGCACAGAATGGCTTGGGAGCAGCTCTGAGAAGAAGGATTTGGGTGTGTCAGTTGATGAAAGACTCAGCATGAGCCGGCAATGTGCTCTTGCAGCCCAGAAGGCCAACCATGTCCTGGGCTGCATCGAGAGAAGTGTGACCAGCAGGTCGAGGGAGTTGATCGTGCCCCTCTGCTCTGCTTTTGTGAGACCTCACCTGGAGTACTGCGTCCAGTTCTGGGGGCCCCAACACAAGAAGGATGTGGAGCTGTTGGAGTGGGTCCAGAGGAGTGCCACAAAGATGATCAGAGGGCTGGGGCACCTCCCCTACAAGGACAGGCTGAGAGAGCAGCAGCTTTTCAGCTTGCAGAAGAGAAGGCTCCGGGGAGACATTATAGTGGCCTTCCAGTACCTGAAGAGGGCCTATAGGAAAGCTGGGGAGGGACTTTTTATAAGGGCATGTAGCGACAGGATGAGGGGAAACAGCTATAGACTGGAGGAGGATAGATTTAAGACTACATATTAGGAAGAAATTCTTTACTGTGAGGGTGGTGAGACACTGGAACAGGTTGCCCAGCGAGGCTGTGGATGCCCCCTCCCTGGAAGCGTTCAAGGCCAGGCTGGATGGGGCTTTGAGCAACCTGGTCTAGAGGGAGGTGTCCCTGCCTATAGCAGGGGGGTTGGAATGAGATGATCTTAAAGGTCCCTTCCAACCCAAACCATTCTATGATTCTATGATTCTAAGCTCCCTCAGGATCAGTACAAATTTCTGAGTATCACGTTGAGCTGTAACCAGTAAAGGAAAGCAGTGCTTGGTGTATGTAAAAATAAAGCACAAAAATGTTTTAGATTTAAAAATGTTTTCTCCCTTTAGTACACTTTTAAAGCTCTACAGTTAGCCTGCAGAAATGTTGCCAAGTAAGCAACTCTAGATACAGCCCATGTACTCATACAGCACTGTGTACTGTAGATAGCACACAGATGAAAACAGTGGTAACTGAAGGAGAGCACTATTTGTGAGACATTGTCTTCACTGCCATCCAAGCAAATACAAATTGGTACTAAAATAACAGAATTTTAAAAATGAATAAAAACTCCCCAATTTGGGGCATGATTATCACATTGTGGTTTTATTTACTTCTTTTTCTGTCCTTTAAACTGATCATTTTCCCCTATCTTACCAATTATGCCATTCAGTAAGTAACTGCTTTCTTTTGCCAAGTTGGCATGTTGCTTTATGAGAAGTTTGTCGCTTTTGCCCATTTTTTCAGCAATGCCTGCAGGCACTTCATCTCTTGTTGGCTTCTTCTGGTGGATTAATTTATTGCTGCTTCTCCACAGCTGAAATTTTGCTTTGTATTACATGTTCCTGTTCCTTATGCCTGACAGATCTTCTTCTAAACAATCTGTTTCATGACCTACTGTCCTCAATATCTGGAAAGTTCCTCTCTTTGGCACACAACCTTTCAGATCTATATTATGGCAGTGAACCTGAAGTAAACCCTCAAAAGTGTCAGTGTCCCTGAAAGAAATATTAAGTGTTCAAAAGTAGTTGTTGTTCATATGTATTGTATATATATGCAGATTTACATGCATGTATATATTTAAAAAAAAATCAGGAGAGAGGCTGATTCTGGAGATAATGAGCACTGTCCGCTCCAGAAACTCACAGATCAATTCTGCAGCTTGCAAATTTATTTCATGCAGAAAAGCATTACAGAGTCTTCCTGTACTTCTAATAGGAATAACCTGTCTGCCAGGATGAAAATATTGGTATTTGCAGAAGATGAAAAAAAAAGTACAGTTGGCTTAACTTTTCACAATCTACTTGTATTGATCTTTGTAAGCAAGCAGTAAAGAGTATAAAAAAATAAGTAAGCTGCAGTTTGTACATGTTCCCAAATCCTGTTCACTTCATTGGCTCCCCACCAGATCTGTTCAGTGGTAGATGTGGGGAGGTTACACCTGCCGATCAGGTTCTGACTCATACCCGGGGGAGGATTTAGCCAGAGTGACAACTCCATTGCTCCAACTCTCCTCCAGAAGTAACCACGACAGCAAAGGACAGCCAAGCTGCCTGTGTCTGAGCCTTGCTTTTCACCTGTAACGCTGAACGGGGATGCTGCTGCTGCTGGGAGGAAGCTGTAAGCTACAGTGGTGCAGTTGACTGACTGAAGTTTAATAGTTTCAGCTTTCCGAGCTAAAACTAATGGGAGACGTAAGAGTGAGTTCTTAATTGAGCGGCTGTCACACTGATTCAGTAAAGACAGTACATACATAGGGAGAAGAGGGCACAGATGGTGATTCATGGAGAGAGGTATTCTTTGAGTACATACTGGCTCTATCCAAGTATACCTGTAATTCCAAGTGATTTTTTAATAAATTCACTTGTTTGTTAGCTGCTCATGGCCTTTAGCCAGTGAGCAAGAGATGCTGAATACAGCAGTCTCACTTTTAGTTTGCACTTTCTCATCCCAAAAACTTCAGTGCAGGAACTGAGTAACCATCCCCTCAGAGAAGCAATGATGCAAGCAAGGGAAACTTCCTACAGAGGGAAGCTATCCTGAGGGGCTGGAAAGGGAGGGATATATCAGTTTGTTTGGCAGCAGCTGTTTGTAGGACATTTCAGAGAACATTGTGGCTGAACAGAGCTCCATGTAGGTAGTGAATCTGGGCAAAAGAAGATGGCAGAAGGTTGGAAGAGAAGCAGAGATGCTTTTTCTCTTCTTGCAGGTCCTGAACAGAACAACAATCTCCTTCTGCCAACTCCAAAGCCCTAAGGATATGCCCCCCTCACAAATTCACAGATCATATTAAGGCAATATGAAGAGGAATAGAGACACTGTACAAAGGGAAGAGATGGCAGATGACTTGGCAGAAGCCTTTTCCAAGGGTTAGTTCAGAAGCCAGCTGAGGAAGGACAAAGTTGCACAAAAGACAGACAGGGGAAGGAAGCACTTCCGTGAAGGACACCTTGAGCTTCAGGTAGATTTGTACTCCAAGATTTAAGTGGGTAAGAATTAGAGGCTTGGTGCAGAATGCCTGGGCTTTAAAGGAAGGCAACTCTTATAAGAATGAAGGCATCTGTGCTCCCAGTAAAGGCTTGGAGTTAATGCCACTGACAAAAGCATCTGCTACATATATCCCACTGCTGCTGAAAGAATGCTGAGGCCAGGATAGTAGAAAGGCTGATGAAGGCAGCTGTAGGCAGCAGTTGTGACTGTGGCTATGTGTTCTCAAACCCATCACAGAAAGGTAGTTCCTCTTGCCTACAGCTTGCCTCCTAATCCTCTCAGCCTTGAAGGAAGAACTAAAGTTTTTGCCTACTCACATTATTGCTTCAGAAGATCCTAAACAGTCAAAATAATACGTACGTGACAAGCTGGTACTGACTGACTGAGATTAGGAGGAATACAGGTCAGGAGGAGAAACTACCAAAAATGTTTGTCAAAAGTTACTACAGAATAAAAGACACTGAAAACTCTACAGGCTTCTAGAGGTAACTATGATACATTTAAAGTCTGGTTCCATTACTGAAAAGATTTTTCTTCTGCCTTCAAAACAAGTCTTACATGCCATAGCAGAGGCATTCTGAGATCTCTGTCATACCAAAATATAGCTCAGCTTTAAGATGGGCTTGACAGTCCTGCGGGACGTTAGCAATTTATTACTCTCTTAATGTGGTGGGGATCAATCTGTTTGGAACAGCAAGAAAAACAATTCGCTCCCAGCTGTGCTGTTCCTGTCAGCTCATGTGATTACCCACTGCTTGTTCCAGTTTCAGAAGCTGGATTGTTTGGGGGATTTGTGTCAGCACTACACACAAGAACAGCCACTATGTTCTGTTCTCCCATTAATTCTACGGACTCATTCTGAAATTTTCATCTTAAACAACTGCTGCCATTGATCAAATACATCACCATTTAAGTTTATTGGTTAGCACGGAATTAACGGACAAAAATTCATACATACCTAACAGAAAGAGACTATTAAAACATTAATAAGCAAAGCAGCATGCCTGCCTATGTTTTATCTGATTAACACTGGATACACTAATTTTAGAGAAACAATTGCCAATATATTTCAGAAACACTCCTATTCACCATATCACAAATTCCTTAGTGCTTCTTGTCTCCTTTATTTATGCTTCTTGTCTTTTCAGGACTTTTCACCTCTCTTTAACTACGTTTTTCAAATATAAGGTTCTACATAACTTTATAGGATTATGAATTTTTTGGTCCGTCTTCAGTTAAGTCTTTTCATTCTGGAGTAAACACATATTCAACACGACTGATGACCTTCTGGTTACGTGACACAATACACAAGTAACCAAGGAAGAAGAGACACAACAGTGCCAGAACAGTGAGGAAGATGAGGAGCCCAGCAAACAAAGAAGGTTTCAGAGGTAACTGGATCAGCTTGCCTTCTGCTGGAATCATGTTGGTGAGGCTTAACATGTAACCAAGTGACCATGCTATACTGCTGTTACCAACCTGAAATACAGATAAAAGAGTCCTATTCCCATGTTCTTTTCAGTCAAAGAAAAGAGCTGAACTTCTGATGCTGGCAACTGTCTTTGAAGTTATCAAGGAAAATTGCCTTTTTTTTTTTTTCTCAGTTCAAGAGGTTGCTAATAAATTGATCACAAAGATGGGTGACATACAAGCAGACAGCCTGTTGTTACAGGATTTTGTGTGCATGAAACATTTTTAAAGAATCAGCACTAGTGCAAATTCTTAGAATTCCTCCCCTGTTTTAGCCAAATCCTAGGATGTTAAATTTAATTCAAGCAAATAAAAAACTCACAGTCCAACAGACATGAACAAAGAGGAGGACAGGGTAAATTTAATGCTAATGAACAAATTTAAGCAGTCCTACTGGTTGTAGGAGACTACAAGAACCTATAATATTTGCTCATTTCTGTAGTTCTGTATATCCTAATACCTTTTGTTTAAATAATATGGAAAAAGCTACAGCAACAAGAACTAAAATCCAACAGACTGAGCAAAGCAGTAAGGTGGACTAAGGTGATTTTTCATTGATAAGAGGGAAAACCTCTCATTATGGGGTTCAGAACTTTTGCAAATCATACAGTTCTACATCTGGCACAGATCTTAGCATTGTGTTAAGGTTCTTAAGCTTTTGCTAACTAAAAGCAAATATACTTTTATAGCATGGGCCAGAGAAAAACCTCCACACTTCTCAGTATATACTCTTAGACGCAACTGTGCTGTTATCTCCGGGATAGCTTTGTTACACTAGATCTGAATAGTCTGAATTGGATCTGAATAGTTAGGGGCAGATCTGGTTAAGAGGATGTAGTCTTTCTTTTGGACTTTCACAATCGCCCTCATGCAAATTATATGCACCAAATAAGCCTTTTGGGTTTCCATTTTGCCCAGTATTTTTATGGTCTTGGCTAAATACAGAAAAATATTGCCGGGTTTGGCTGCTCCCACCTGCAGGGGGCAACAAAACATATGTTAAAAAAAAAAAAAAAAAAAAAAAAGATCCACTGCTTACAGGTCCAAATGAAGATCCCAGAATAAGCTTTTCCTGGTAGAAGGGCTAAATCTGACCACTTCTGCACAGCTGCTAATAGATGAAAAAATAAGGCCAGATAATCCTATTTGATTTCTAGTACATCGGTAGTAGAGTATGATTGTTCAGAAAACATTGCTTGAGATTTCTCAGTGAGTCCTGTCAGCATACCTTGCATTTAAGAACTTCTTGCATGAAGATCTACAACTATTCATTTGTTGTTTTTGCATGCAAGTGCCGAAACATTTCCAGACTCTATGGAGATCAAGAGACACCCTGGGACAAGGTTTTACAGTAACAGAGAGGAAAGGAGGCAGTCACAGAGCACTGCAGGGACCACATTTCCTGATGTACCAGCCAGGCTTACATAGTGGACCGTGCCTTCTGAACTGGAAGCAAGGATTTCTTAGCAGCAGCTTTAGAATGGATGCATACCACTTCAACCCAAGTATTCTGGCTTTTAGGAGGAAAATCGGAGGTCAGGGAAGAGAGTAGTGCAGGTATTACACAAACACGGTTGTAAGCCTTCTGTCTGCCATATCCAAGCCAATACTCCATCAATATAAATTCTTATTCCAGAAAACCAGATTACGGCACAGATGGATGTGCCATCTGAGGATGATGGCTGCCCTAGTTGCTTCATCCCCTGACAACAAACCATCTCTGCCCATTTGCCCAAGGCTCTGGCAGCAGACAGAAAGGTTGGAGGAGTTCTGTTCAGCCCAGCAGGGTTAGCTCCCTGACCTTGACTGGAGAAGCGTTTCAGGCCTTAAGAGAACCAGTACTTTAACTGGGGCAAGATAAAAATAGTATTATTTGATATTTGACTCATTGTTAATGCTCTTTAAAATAATGTAGCCAGTATCACGGAGTAATGTTGCAGCCTCTGAAACCAGGCTGAAATTGGTACTGAGGCTTGAAATGTGGCTTTGTTTTATGCATAACGTTTGACAATCATCTATAAAGGCTGTTTACAACCATAATATTTTTGTAGGCTGCTGCATCTTCTGTTTTCTTCTAGACATCTTTGGGTTAAAATTTAGGAAGAAATGATTATTACTCACCTGCTTTTGAAAGTGTATCTGTGGCCAATTTCCTGCATCAAAGTTGTAGCCATGTACAAGCAAGTAATAAATAAAATGGGCTGAAAAACAGTAGGATCTAGCGTATGTTTCTTCAGATTTAGGTAGCATAAACTGGAGCTGAAAGCAAATTAAAAAAAAAAAGTAAATCATAAAAAACAAATAGTTTACCAAAAAAAAAAAAAACAACACAGTACTTTGGATTCTAATTAAAATGCATTAGAAACAGCAAGTAAAATTGTGGACAACTAGACAGAGATTTACAGTGAAGACACCCTGACAGTGTGACAGCATATGTGGTTAAAAAATAATCAAAATAAACATAAAGCTGCACATAAAAGATAGAGGATATTATGGTTCCTAAATTTTCCATGTCATCTTCATGTTGTGGTTAAAACTGTGGTAGTAAACCACAGCCTCAAATTTCTGTAAGAGGATCACAGAGTGCACCTTGTGTGTGCCAGTCAGCTATCAAGCTGTGATGATGGTACATTACATTATCAAATGCAACAAAATGAATGCAGACAGGGATCCAGTTTGGTAATCTGAGGTACTTTCCTTCAAATTTAGTACAAGTCTATCTGTTCATTCTAGGGTCACACTAACAGAGCTGAGATCAGAACAGAGCACGAGGAGTATTACAGGAGTAGAAAAACACGGAGTTAAACTTCTATCAAATAAGGATGCCTGCAAGTTGCAGAGTACATGTTTTATCACAGGACTGCTCTCTGGATGTCAATTTTGACCTGAGATGCTCATTTTGAAGATGAGTATCAGTTGGAATTCAAGCTAAGTGCTTTGAACTCCCAGTTCCAAGTCCCAGCAGTTACAAGAGCAGGACCAGCGTATCACAGAATACAAAAAGCATCGCACACAGATCAAGTAAGCTGGAAAATGAAAAACTGCTGGGTGAAAGCAGTGCTGAAAAGGTCATGCATTGCCACTTGGGGCCAATTTGTTTTACTTACTGTTCTTATCACTAGTAATTTTAACAATTTTTTACCTTTTCCTCATATGAACTCTGTGGGGACAATAGTGAAAAATCAGTTTGCCTTCCACCAGTATAAGTTCTTCACAACCAAAGTTAGCTCCCATTTAAGTCAAATTACAGCTATACTGCATCAGCTCAGAGGTACTGTGCACTTGCTGATAAATGTAGGTTACAATTGTTCGCTAGTAAGTACTTTGAATATATAGTGATAATGCTGACAATGTGTGAGATTGAAGTGTGTTGTCAGTAAGTGTCTAGCTAAGTTTTGTTTTAAAGTTTAAACTGGCCTGTTTTATCAGCCTTCTAAATGCTTCCACCATGGCAATCTCCAATTCCCTGGAATGAATAAATTTACACAAAGTATGAGGGCTGCTCTGAAAGTAATGCCTCTGATTTGAAGCATGGTGGGAAAACAAATGTTAATATTAATACACACCTGAAAAGTTTTGAATACCTGAGCAGTCCATTTTCTTTTTATATCTCTCACAGATACAAAAAAAAAATTTAAACGCACACTTACCTGGGTCCAGCTTTGTGAACAGAAAAACCACATACTTGAATTGAAGTCAGCTAGAGAAAAACGCCCAGATAAATTCAAAGCATTAATTGTGTAGTAGAATCCTGAGAAAGCCTATAGAAAAGGAGCATATGAAAGGCCTGTTACTTTCAGAACTACTGAAATCAAAAGCAAGAAAGCTCAAAAACAGATGCTTGTTTGGAAACCTACCACAAAATTCCCTTTAACTTTTGGTTGATGGATTCCATTAAATGGACAGTCCTCTTGGCTTCTGCAAGAAGTGAAGTTAAACAATAATGAAACCATCTTCTGACACAGACCCGGGTCTCCTGTTCCATGGAAGATTACAGATTGGTTTGGGTAACAGTTTGCTGGTCTCAGAGACTGTGTACAAAGGCTGCCACAGAAGTACTTCATTGTTAATGCAGTCTCGTAATTCCGAGGGTAACATGGATTATCCACACTGGAATTGGTGCTTGATTTCTGATGAAAAAGAAAGACTACTCAAAAGCAAGAAAGACCTAATGTGATGATAACTACAGAAATCTCTGTCATGTCTGAACACTGTAATTCATAGGGACTCTTTTCTCAAAAACATCATTAGCAAAATCAGCAAAATACTTACAGAACCTGTTGAGCTTTTTTTGTCTAATAGTACAAAAATCAGAGCAATATCTAACAAATATGACCTTTGAAACCTAAATGCTTTTTGGCCACAGCAACACAGAGCTTTTATTGGGGTCTCCAAACTCCACCAAAGGAAGGAGAACACAACCCTAAAACCTGCTTAGACAATTACTGAACAGCTGCAAGAGCAGCATAGCAAACAATCTTAAACAGACCTGGAGCAACAATGCTAAAAGCCTTTTCTCAGCTTCATCTCTCCCGTAACACTGGAAACTGTGAGTGTAGACATTGTAGTCGTAACCATACAACTTCACTTGCAGGGTGTTATTGAAGTTCTCCTGAGAGTCCTCTGGGATAAAAGAAATTTGAGTGGAAGCTCCTCCGAGATCCAGTGCACCCATGGTCTCTTTCCTGTATGGATGGACCCACGTCCTCCAAAGGTTTCTCTACACATAAAAATAAAAACAAAGCTAATTAGAAATAGCATCTGATTGTTCTTCCTTCAAGCTCTTCTACTTAACTTTTTTAGATTTTCCCCCTCAATTGTCCTTCACTCTTTCCCAAAAATCTCAACCCTGAGGAAAACACGCAGATGTTGTTTTTAGGTAAGTGAGAAGTACTCCCACAGAGCAAAAGAGTTTGAAAGATGGGAAAAGTAATGCAGAATAGCTTTGAACTCTGAGGACAGCACAATAATCAAAGCACTGGACTAGCCAGATCAATATCTATACTAGAATGCAGGAAATTGAAGTCTGGGTACCTGGGAGATCTGAATGGAACTAGCATGCAAATTTGCTTGTTTCAAGGCAAGATGAATTATTAAAGAAATAGAATACCATGAGATCCCACAGGAAAAGAGAATGAGAGTAGAGTAAAAAAAGAAATAACCATAAAAGTCAAAGGAATGTGAACCCCTAATCTTTACATTTCCTTCACTGAAACTGCAGTGGCAATAAATCTGATCCATCGGTTGGCGTTCTTCCATATTACCCGAAGGATCCCCCAAATTCTGTATTTGATCTACACAGTCACTGTGCAGAATGTCCTTTTTGTATTATTTTTTCTCTCCATATTTACTGCAATGTAATTTACTACGGATGATGATGTGAACATAAACACAAGAAGGGAAAAGAAACATTACGGGCTAGCAAACATACTCATAAGAAAAATCCACAGTGATAGATTCCCCTTAAGAGCCCATAGTAGAATTTCACTCCTATCTCCAGTCTTGTTACAAGAATACTGAGAAGCTTCTTGCTCCTACTTAGGAAAATCCACACTTAAGCCTTCACACAACTCTACACGAAACTGGCTTCAAAACGTCTTGCATTCTCTTCAGCAGTCCTCATGAATCTGTCACATGGAAGTTAAGATCTTCATTATTAAAATTCATGTGGTAGAAGACTGACATCACCCTGAAGTTCATGAAGTCATCTTTGTTGCATAAAATAAGAAAAACTGTGCCAGAACATGTGATTCTACTATTTAGTTTTCTTAACTTAGAGGGAACCAACGACACATTCACCATGAACCATCACTTGGATCACCAACTCCTGCTTACTAATTGTCATGATTGAACAGGAACCACTCCACCAAGGCACTGAACAATACTCAGAGGTCTGGCTGGAATTATTTTCAACATAGCAAGACTATCTGGAAGAACTGCAGTAAATGCTGAGAGCAGCACACAACTGCCATGAACGCATATGATCAGTTGCTGGTCATCTCAATACTGTTCTTACTGGGAATTTAAAAATTCCCAGAGAAAATACTTTCTGTTATGAAGCACCTGCCTGACACTACTATGAATTCAAGGGACGGTGTAAGTATCTTTATGTTGCTGTCACTCTGGACAAAACAGGAGGACCCACTAACTGATCTTCCCTCTCAAGTCTAGACATGACAGTCAGTGTCACAGCCTGCAGCTTTTCAGCAGTACTGTAATGAACTATATCAGTGATTTCTGGCCCAGCTGAGGCATATTGGGCCACGTAAAATTCACTGCTTAAGACAACTGTCTTTTTTATTTAAGACAAATGAGCTAACATTGCCAAACAGGTTGGAAGCTCCTAAGCTGTGTAGACTCTTCACCAGTAGAGCTGCAGAGACAACAACTACCTGCAAAAGTCACAGAAAAGAAGGTGGAAATGTCTTTAATTGGTACCACTGTCAAGATAGTCAACACTCATCACATTTTAACATACCAGTGCATTTAAGAGCAATGCGATTTCTGTTTCTACATAAGGCATTGATGTCATTTACGGAAGAGCCCTGTTTAGTGGATCTACAATTTTACCTTTCCCAGGTCAGACTCCTGTGGCATCTTTTCATCTGTGCTTCCTTTATTAAATTACTACCACAACAAGACCCTGTTATCTGTTTCACTGTGAAATGAAAATTACGGCTTACGGATGTTTTAACAGGCATTTCCTCTCAATCCTCTCATTTATAAGAAAGAGAACAGTGAAAAGCATGCATTTTTTCCACACACCTCTAAGAAATTGCCCATTAAATAGTTGGCTGTTATCCATCCATACACCCCTTCCTCTGGCCCAGTTATGATACGCGCACCCCTAAATTGAAAAGGTTGTGCTCTGAAGTAGTTTTGAATGCTTGCAAGGACTTCATTGGCTGCCGTTTCATTTTGCAACCTAAGCAATTCACAAAACACGAGACACTGAGCATCTGGAAAGGCAATTTCATGTTTAGTTTTCACTGCCTAGCAGCTCAAGAAAACCCTTACAATCACCTAATAAAAACTGACATTGTTTTAGCCTAAAGGGGAAGCTTATTACAGGGAACAGCCAAGCACCCAGCATCACTGCGGCAAGCAACTCGCCCACTATATACAAACTTCGCTCTTTATCACACAAGTTCATAAGTATTTTGTTTCAAACATACACTCTTTTTTTTTCAGTGAACTGAGTGCTTACATGATAGCTGTGGGCTAGAACAGTCCTCGAATCTTTCTTCTCACTCTGCTTAGTCAGAGACCAAACATATAAAAAAAAGGTTTGTGCCACAGCTGAAGCCATAGACAGACCCCAAAAGCCACATTACATCACTTTCACATTCACACTAAGAAAATTCTGCAATGTCTAGCTTTTTTGCTGCCCTCAGATATGCACAAACATCATCTGTTTACATAGCATTGGATTTTAAGATAGCTTTGAAAGAGAGAATTAAACTTCTGCTTTCTCCAGAGTAAAGCAAAGATTTCTTTTCAAAATGGTACTACAAGAGAGGGTTTTCATATAGCCCTGCTTTTCCTATTAAAAAAATAAAATAACTGAATTCAATTGGCTGGGCTCCATTTCCTTTTGAAATGACCAATTTCCAATGGACAGAAATGTGTCCAGTACATTTTTCACATTCTTTACTTACAGACTGCTATATTAGTACGCATGCAGAGGAGTTCAAGTTTCCACTGTACCTCAGCAGTCTCATGCCAGCTGTAGCCCCCAGATAAATCGAAGTGCTCTTATGTAGATGAACTGGGATTCTCTCCTTGACCTTATTCAGGCACTCATCAAGGGGTTTCGCAAGGGCTCCTGGGTTATGCTCATAACTGGATATACCAGGGCCTAAAAGAAAACAAGTACATTGATTGCATTCTGCTTTGCCAACTCCAAATTAACCTAATTAGGCAAACAGTTGTTACGACAAAGAGGTTCCCTTTTCCCTCTTGTAGTTGCAAATGACAGAATGGTTGAAAACTATGACTGCTTAAGGAATAAACAACGTAGTGACTGTCTAAGCTGTGTATGACAGAGAAGATACTTGAAACTCCTTGCTTGTATGTGTATACATATGCACCTATAGTACCATGCATGTAGTAAGATGCATATACAGTATAACCATCTAATGTCATAATGACAACATTATGTGAAGAAAATAGGTGTACTCATAGCAGATGCTGTAGAAAATAAGATGTCTAGTGGATGTGAAATTTCTCCAATCTATTAAAGTATAGCACATGCCTCCTTACAGACCTTAAGACTAAGATTTTCCAAACCATTTCGCCATAGCTTTTGTGGGCACCATGGCACCTCTACAGCTCACTGCTTTCAAGTAAAAATAAAACAGCTTCTGCAAGGAATTGCTGTTGAAATTCCAAGAGGCACACTAAAATGGCTCTTGATGTCATAGAGGTGCAAGTTTAGGTTGGTGCACAAATTACTAAGAATTTTACAGCTTTCCAAACTTCCAGTATTAGGAACGAGTCACCCTGTGCTACCTAATGCCTAACTATTTGAACAATTCAAATGAAAGTCTTTTCTCCCTTACTCAACACTCCATGGACCAGCAGGACCTCAGCTTTGTCAGGTTCAACTTAAGTGCGAACTGAAATATTCCTTAATAAAATTCCCTAGCTGAGGAAGTGGCACACATCCAGGAAAGCAGAGGAGCAACTGCTGTTTCACACCCTCAGCAGCTGTTGTTGCCTCACACTCCCCATACACTCTGCTGGGACAAGAGCCTCTTCTTCTCAGTGTTCAGAACAGGCAGAGCAGGTCACAGGGCATTAACTATCCAATCTGGACAGCCTGCTTTGCTGATGATTAGAGCCTGACCAGGTCAGACTGCCTGCACTATACTGAAAGGTTTTGATTTGGGGCTGGCTCCAGGCAGGGCAGAGTTACCTAACAAAGGCTGAAATGAAATCACAAGAACACCAGGGAAGTTACAAATTAGTTGACTGTTTGACTTTCAAGTTCAGTGAGTATGTGCAAGTCTGCCTCTTGGTGGGGCCCAGAACCACCCCTGCAATTCAAGTGCCTAAAGCTACCAACAGATAAAGAAACATTACAAGACACTTTTGGCACTGCACTTCCCCAACTTATCTGGGGAACACAACTCATGAACCCTCTGTCTCCTCCAGCGCAGAGGCACCCAAGACTGGAGTAGTGAAACCTGCTGATTGTATTTACTGGATGATGAGAAGTACCGTGGTTGACTCTGGTTAAGGGCCCATGGGATCTGAACAGCTCACAGCAATTCGGACTCCTCTGTTTCACAATATTTTGTTTAGCCAGTTAAACTCACAAGATACTTCTCTTTCTGTTTTAGAGAATAGGAACTGCAACTTTCTCACTCCAGAACTCCTGCAGGCAACATGCTTAATGAGTTAAGACATAAACTAGCAGAATGTACCCCCCCCCCCCCCAGCAGGGAGGCTGCCAGTCCTGCAGCGTGTAAGGACACATTACCAGGCACGTGACAGTACATTTCTTCTGTGCACATCACATTTGCTTTCCTTCCTTTGTTGTTCTAAAAATAGTCCATACATTTGTTTAATGATGATAACAGAAAGGTTGGTGCTAACACTTTTGGAAACTAAAAGCTAATTTTTCAAACTCCAGTGGCATAGCTGACATCCAGTTTTGCCCCCATCAATGGCAAACATCTAACTGGGGCTAAATTTCCAATTCTTCTCAGTGATTTCTTATTCCAAACTATGTTTAAATATATTTTATACTTTCCTTTTAAAATAAATTATTTCAGGGTACAAGGACTAAGCATTTAAAGGAGCTGACTCTCTGTAATCTAATTCTGTCTGCACCTCTCATACACTGCAGTGGAGTAAACCAAGTTTAGCTATAATTTTCTCTCTGTTGGAAAACAGCACACCCTATCATAGCAACAATTGAAGGACTGATGCTGACAAAGACAGGTACAGATATAGTCTTAACAGTTCTTGCTCTCCAGTACTGAAACTGAAAGAAAAAAACAAAACAGTGGAAAAAACCAGTATAAGCTTCCAGATAACATTTTCCTGGAGGCTACAAAGAAGTAAGGAACTGCTATTTGAGCTCACCTTTCACATCACACTTGAAGGTTTGGCTCACTACTCCTGTATCATTTTCTTTTTCTGCTGGCCATTCATAGACATAGGCTGTAGTTCGTGAAGATCCAGCATCGAGGACTATTCCATACTGTGGAGAAAAAATAGATTACATCAAGAGACAAACAGCAACATCTTAAACGCCCATATGCAGCTGTACTTTTTCACATCATCAAACACTTCAGAAAGTGTACGCACAGTATATTTACACGAGATATATTAATTCTAATATTAGGTGCTTTGAGAGGAATCTAACAGAAAAGCACAGAATAAATCTGGGTGTAAAACAAACAGCATACTATATATCCTCAGTAATGAATCGAGTGGAAATGGAAAATGCTCATCTCCTTTCAGCATCAGGTTTAAAATGCACACTTGACACATAGATAGCACCGTGAATTGCTTTCCCATTACCCCAGCTACACTCACTGGACACTGATGGGTTTGATACCAGAGCACAGGCTTTAGATTCAAGGATACACAGAGGATCTATAAAGACATGAATAAGGAGGTAGAAGTGTGTAGTCCACAGGTAGAATGATGAAACAAGTCTGGTTCTTTAATAAGTTTTCCTTTGAGTGGTTAGGCAGTCCACCTGAGAATCTGGCTATGAAAATAGTCTGTGCCACAGCGTGAGACAATGGGGAGGGAGAGAGAATCAATACTATCGCGTATTTATGACATAAATGAGAAATATTAATGTGACCTGCACAAGGTCATTGGGCTCTCTGTAATATTAAAGTGCAGGTTTCTCCATCTCATTCCACGGCCCACCAGACCAATTTCAACACCTTTTCTATCTTCTGAGGCAGCAGAAGACTGTGGCAACTAAGAAGGCAAACTTTACAAAGGAAAGGTGACGAGGCTGCACCTGGAGTATTGTGTCCAGTTCTGCGGCAGCCAACACCCCCCCCCATACAACATTCTGGAAAGAGTTCAGTGGAGGGTCACCAAGATGATCAAAAGTCTGGAGCATCTTTCCTGTAAGGAGAGTTTGACAGAGCTGGGACTGTTCACTCCGTAGAAGAGGACACTCAGGGGTGTGAATCTGTATAAATACCTAAAGGGGTTTTGCAAAAAAGACAAGAGATAATGGGCACGAACTGGAACACAAGTTGTTCTCTGAGAATATCAGGAAGCACTTCCGTGCTGTGAAGGTGATGAAGCACTGGCAAAGCTTGCCCAGAAAGACTGTGGAGTGTCCTCCCTGGAGATCTTCAAAAGCCACCTGAATATGGTCCACTGTGACCCTGCTTGAACAGTGGTTGGACCAAGTGACTCCAGAGGCCCCTTCCAACCTCAGCTATGCTGTAATTCTCTGAAAGTAGACTGTTGTTTTGCTTATTCTCTTTGCCATCCCCAAAAATAAGTTTAGCTGCCCCCTCCTCAAAATCATCAAACTGGTAGGAATTGCACGGTATGGGGTTCATTTCTCAGTCAACTTTTTTTCTTTTAAAGAAGACAGGAGCCTGACAATACTGAAAAATGAGAGCCTCCATCTGGCTGCAAAGCAGTAAAAGCAGCTGGAGCAGGCTAATTAATTTCCTCACGCTGCCTCCCTTGGATGCTCCAAATCTCCAAGATCACTGCTTCAGGTGGCACACTGTTCAGCCTCTGTACTTCAATAGTTCTCAGTTTCCCACTGTAATCCTACAAGCTCCTGTTCCCCCAAGAATTACCGGTGGTATCAGTCTCTAGTCTGTTTCCCAGAGGACTGATAATGAAAATTCCATTCATATTTACTCAGATGATATTTAAACTGATCAACTACAAGGTGAAAGGTTCCACAGATACCATCAATCCACTATGCTGTCAGGTTCCATTCAAGCACTGTTTTAGCAAAGACACTTTAAGTGCATTCCCCTTCCTCAAAAGACAGATGAGCACTACAAACACATAATACAGTAATGGTAAATTTACTCAAGGGCTATTAATTAAATCTAGTCACAGCTCAGAGTGCCAAGCAGAAGCTTTTAACTTAGCTATTCTTAGTGCTAACTATCATGCCGAAGTAAAACTGGGAGATAATGGAACTATTTTTACCTCAGCTAACTGTGAAACTTTTAGACCCATTTCCATCCTCCTGCTACAACATTTACCTCCACTTTCCAGCCTACTTCCTGAAGAACGGATGTGCATCCCAAAGAGTAGCAGTACAATTATCTGAACAAATGTGTAGCTAATAATTTTATCTTCTCCTTCTTTCCCTGCCATTTTTCCTATACAGCCTCTTGTTTCCTTCATTAAAAAAAATACTCCTTTTTGAAAAGGACTCTTGGATCTATTTCACGGTGACTCTTGAAGCTTCTTAGAACTTGTGTGAGTTCACCCTGCCAAGTGGTCTGTGCAGCCCCAAGAAGTGGTGATTAGTGAGATGTGTGCCAGATGTTAGGACTAAAATGAATATTTAATTAAGAAAAACAAAACCAAACACAAACATACATACAGCATTTTAAAACTGGGAGAGAATTCTACATGCCTTGTCTGCTACCTAAGACAAATTGGTCAAATTAAAATGCTCTGGTGGTACTACGTTTTTGTCCAGCCTGCAAGTCGGATCACTTCTGGCTGCCCAGGAGCTGAGCGAACAGCACAGAGCTGTGTCAGGGCAGGGTCAGGGGGGGATTAGGGACAGGTTCTGCACCAGAGGGCGGTGGGCATGGAACAGGCTGCCCAGGGCAGTGGGCACGGCCCCAAGTGCTGGAGTTCAGGGAGCGTTTGGACAGCGCTCTCCAGTATACGGTCTGATTTTTGTGTGGTCCTGTGTGGAGCCAGGAGTTAGGTCCCTTCCAACAAAGGATATTCCAAGATTCTGTGACAAGGCCATTTACAAAAAGGAAGGCTTTTTTCATCATTTTACCACCACATTTAATTTTCATCAACCACAAACTTCAGGGCACTGCCATTTCCAGGCTCCATCATATCAACTAAGTATTGGAGAGTTTCACACTGGCATACCAAGGTCCTTCCTCTGTTCTTGAAGAATTACCTCTTGCAAGTGCTAATATTCACTGAAAACTACTCAGTATCTCAGGAATCAAACACAGAGCCCTCCATATAAACTCTAGCTTTCGGCACTGGCAGGCTTACAGCCCCAAAAGAAATCCAAAGCCAAGGCACCTAGCAGAAGAACTGCCAAACTTCCTCCAGAACCAGCCATGAAATTGCTGTGACTCAGGAAGCAGACCTCCCCAAACAAACCGCCTCCAGATAATCTATGTGGGTCTGATATTTCCTTGAAGAGTGAAGTAAACACCTTTGTTATTCTGAATTAAGACTAATGACAAACACAAGCAATGCATAGGCTGTATTTTAGATAGTGTCCTCGGCCTACATATCAGTGCAGTGTTTGCCTTGAGTGAAAGCTGTTAGGATGTAAAACTGCTCCAAGCAGAGATTTAGGTCACAACAGGGAGTAAACATGAGGCACTGTGTCCATGAAAGGTTCCAGCACGCACACCCTGCCACACCACACAAACACATAAAGCTGGTATCAGAATACAGATTTTAGGCCAAAAACTGATTCAGACAAACCAAAGGTAATCATAATCTCAAGAAGTGTAGTGAGATATTTGCCTATTGCTATTACTATGTGAACTACCAAGGTAAATATGTAGAGGGAAAGGTAGAAATGACTTCAAGAATTATCTGACAAATTGTATATGCTTGTAGGTATAAGAAAAACAAAAAACTCTGAATGCTGGACTGCACAGCTTCCCTAGAAGGCTAATTTCTATAGCACTGTCTTCAACTGTTCTCTCTTCAAAGAATTCACATGCATAATCCAGCAGCACAAGGCAAAGTTTGAACCTACTTCTCAGATTATTTCACTTTGTCTTTTTCAGTTTGCTCTGCCCTTTCTTATGTAGGTAACTTTGCCTCTCTTAGTATCTAGCAAGTCCCAACATGTGGGAAATCAGAAAGTGCACACTTGCAGCCCAAATGCTTTATGATCCACAGCAGTAGTTTGCAGTGATTTCAATAAGAACTTCCTAAATATGACTGAGAATAGAATTTTAACTCCAGGAAATACCTGAAAAAACTTCAAAATAATTTTGAATAATCTCAAAAATAATTTACAATTACTTCTAACTTCAGACAAAAAAAAAAAGCAGTGGAGTAGTTGTTTGGAGAAGGTATTGTTTGACAGGCATCACAGACACTGAGTGAAGGAATCCTTTTCCAGTTTTGCCACTGTAATCTTGGCCAATTCTCATTTTGCCTCAGCCTCAGTCTTCTCAAGACAAAGATGTAATAACTCATTAATTTGTGTGTGTAAACTCACTTGAATTACTCTATAAAATGCTGTTTAGAAATGACCATTGTTAAATATCAATTCCAAATATTGTTCTCTTTCCTTACCTATTCCTTATCTATTATTATTACTATCTATTCTTTACCTGCTTACCTTAAGGCCTGGGGAGAGGATCTTCTGCTGATTTATCTGAATCACTGCAATAGCAATGATAAGAATTACGCTTAGAAGAAGGAACACTTGGGCAACAACACTTGGCGTTCTGGTAAGCATCCTGAAAAAAAAAAGGCAACACTTAAATAGCATGAAAGGATTCAGTGATTGTGTACAATACCTGAAGCTCTGAATCAGTCAAGACTCCCCATAAAATCTCATTTCCTCAACTAGATTATGCTACATGAAAATTCTGTATTCTACTTAAGAACTGCATGGTGTTTTGCTACCACCAACTTGCTATTCTTTAGAAGAGGTGTATGTATATCGTCATATGCAAGATGCGAGAGTTCACCCTTAGCTGCCAGTGTGCTCATTTCCCACAGTGTCTACATGTAGATGCATGCTGACCATCTCCCATTGCCTCAGGAAACAAGGCCAATGGGCAGGCTGAGACTAGCACGCACTCAACAATCCCATGCATGCCTGTAACCAAGACACAGCCACAGCCATGTACGCACAGCACTGGCAGCTGCTGAATACAGCTGAATGTTCCTACCAGAGATGCAAGGTCACGGTCTGTACTAGAGACAGGCTGCTTTAGCAAGAAACAAACTAACTTTTAAGAACACTAAAGTAGATATCTACTAACTGACAATGTGTTCATGATTTAGATTCACGTGTATGCAAATATGAACGTAGTTAATACTGAAGATTCTTATGTTCCCCAGGGGTTGAAAATGAAAGAAATGGGAGGTGGCAAGCCTACAGCTTTCAGAGGAACTGAAAAAGGAGAACTTTCCTGTTTTTCTCATTTTCAGAATTCATTTATTTTGGCATAGAATATCAGGTTAGCCTGGTATGATGTACCTTAATTCCCCTATCTCCTAATTCTTCCATACTGGTAGATACTGGTGGCTGTTCAGAGCTGCCTTGCTGTTCCAGCACCTGTGAATGCCAGCCTGTGCGGAGGACAGGAGGTCAGACCTTGTGTGCACTTCAGGGCCACAGCACACTGGGTGAGTCCCTCTGTACCTTCAGCATATTGCTTGTTTCCTTAGCTCCAACCAGAGCCAGAGGGCTGAGGAAGAAGGATAGAATAAAATGCTCCTTCGTACACCTTCCATATTCCAAGTGCCATGAGTTCTTCAGCCTGGGTTAGCTATAATTGAGAAGTGACTGAAAGAGGACTTACCTACTTGCAACCTAGTTTATAACATGCAGTCCTAGGTCAAAGCACTGACATTCAGAGCTGGAAAAAGTAAGTCACTGCCAAAGGAAAAAAAAAAACAACTCTGGGCAAGCAAGTTTTTGAAAAATTTAAGCATCACTAAAGAGCAAAGCAGTAATCATTATTATACTGCTGACATTTAAAAACATGCCATGATGACTGCTGAAAGATTTTCTGCTATAACCTTTTAAATAAGGGACATTGAAATGTTGGCTTGTTGACGTTCTCCCGTGCTTTCCTGGTTCTAGGATTTGCCTTCATCAGACACGATTTCTTATTTAACAACCTTTTTTTGGCAGGGAGCATATTGGGTAAGGGAGCTTCTCTTGAGACATTCATCATCCTGTTTGCCAACAGGACATCTTCAGAGGAGAATAATTTGTAAATCCCAATAATTGATGGCCTTTGTGTCAGGAGGACACCTTACACTTCATGCCTTCCTGAAACCATCACACAGCCGATATCTTCATATCTGAATTGCGCAAGATGTTTTATGACTTTATGTATCTGGATCAGATGTGCATGGCTGTGCTTAACCTTACCTGGGCTCACCCAAGCCACATGCAGGCTAGGCAACACAGCGATACCAACTGCATTCACTGAAATCTGAAGAGACAGCAGAGAGGAAGGAGTTTGTTCACTTCACCGTGTAAACAGTTGTCATGTCAGTACTTCATCAGGCCAACATCCCGCACTTGGCAGCAAAAAGACAAAGAAGATTTTCATCAGGTACCAAAAGGCAGTGGTGTTCCCTTATTAAAGCGTTACCCTGAAGCAAGCAGCAGTGTAAAGACGTACTTCCCACACCCAGGTAAGCACTGTGGACCACACAGGAGCAGATGGGAGTATCATTTGCTACAGCTTTCTTCCAGCAGAAGGAAGGCTGCCTGCCAAGGAAAGCTGGCCAGATCAAACCTCTTTCTGTCCCCAACGTTTTTCGCGTCCCCAGGTTAAAGACACACCGGTTTGTTCACGGCAAGGACGGGCACGCACCAGAAGATCCTTTCTTCACACTGTAACCGGAGAGATACGTGTACATGAGCATTTATTTTAGAAGCGATCCACAGGTGATGCAAAGAAATAAAAAATAAAACAAACAAACAACAACAACAACAACAACAAAACAGCCCACAGTGTTTTTTCAAACCTGCATTGAAACCTGTGAGAAGAACGCTCGGGTTCTGCGGAAAAACACACACACACACATACATACGGACGCTGAGCACCGAGGCCGCATCACCGCCCTCCCCTCAGCGGGCGGCCCTGGGCGGGAACCCCGGGAACCCGCCCCTCCGCGCGGCTGCCACCCAGGCGTTAAACGAAAGAACTGAGGTGCAAAATCGCAGTGAGTACGCCCAAATGGAGGAGGGGGGTGTGCGCGGAGCGGGCGCAGCCGAGGCGCACAGCCTTCAGCGGTGTGGCACGCTGTGGGTGAAGGCATGGCGTAGCCCTCCCTCTTCTGTAGGAAAAGAGTGTTTTCTCTGGAGGGCTCTTCTCAGCCCTCATGGAGCTGTAGCCCTCTCATTTTAAGGCCGCCTTTCCACTCAGGTTCAAACCTACTGGCACTGCTTGGTTGGTAGTTTTGCTGCATCCTGTGCCACATCAAGGCTTGGCGGCAGAGTTAGCATGTAGAAAACAAGAAGCACTTACTTGATTTTTTTTTCTTGTAATGATCTTAATGAATGCCATTATCCTTGATCTTTGAATAAAGAAAGGGGAACAAGGAAACATCTGCAGCTTTGTGATTCATCTATAAGGTTCCTTCCATAGTCCTCCCATTTTGATACCTCTACTTTACTATTAGAAGGAGAGGTCATTTCTTCCTTATGATGACAACACATTATTAAACTTGGGTTAATGATAATCTTAATGTATCGGTTCAGCTATTTCTGGTTAAAGACAAAGCCTCCCATCCCTCTTGATTGCCTGGCTGCTGTGTGTACCTCCCTTCTTTTTTTCGGTATCATTTTCTAAATCATCTTCTTTGCGTATTTGTTTTTATGCATTTAGCCAAACTGACTGTATTGGTTTGCTCTGCTTGCACAGAATCTGTCTCAAGTGTCCCATTTAAAATGTCAAATGAGCTTATGACCTCACAGTAAAGCATACTCTTTGCTACTCTCAAACATAAATATTTTGAAGCAAAAAAAAAAAAAAAGCACTGACACCAATCACTACTTCCCGTAGTTCTACAACCAGCCTTTAACTGTGTCCAAAGTGTAATGTTTGCAAAGAAAGCAAACCCCTACCTTCAAAAGTCTTCATATACTTCTATAAAAACAGGCAGGAGAGATTCTTTTATTTTCTGCACCATTTCCAAGAGCTGGGCTATTGTACATGCTGCTTTTCTTTTTACATTTATTGCTGTGCTAAAGCTCTGATAGCGATAAAAGTGGTATGGGCTGTAAAATCCCCCAGCTGCTTTTAAAGTCCAGAATGCAGGTCCCAAATAAAATGGTCTGGAAACAAGATTCCCCTCCAGGCCCAGCATCTGTGGCATGGTGGGTAACCAGTTTCTTCACCAGTTCACAGAATCATAGAAGCATTAAGGTTGGACAAGACCACTAAGATTACCTAGTATGGCTGTCAACCCATCTCCACCATACCACTAAACCACATCATTCAGTGTGACATTTTCCCATTTTCTTGCAAATTGCCAGGGATAGTGACTCCACCACCTCCCTGGGCAGCCTGTTCCATTGCATTACCACTCTTTCTGAGAAGAAATTTTTCCTAATATCCAACCTGAACCTCCCCTTGGCACAACTTAAAGCCATTGCCTCTTGTCCTATCAGTTCCTGTGATTCAACTTAGGGCTCATTTTAGATCAATTACTTTATCTTCTTTGTTTCCTAAGCCTACCTCTTTGGCTTTTCTTCAGTTTGTTCCTTAGCCCTATCCTTCATTTTATAACTCCCTTACCTGATCCTTCATCCTTTCTTCATTCTCAAGGCATAGATTAAACTTGCTGCCATTTTCCCAGCCTTCACCATGCTTATTGCATGCACACTTCTCCATCATGATTTCCTTTGCTGTAATTTCTTTTTTCTCCCCTTCAAGTATCCTTGTTTTAATTTAGTGTAACTGACTGTATTGATTTGCTTTGCTTGGAGAGAATCTTTCTCAGGTGTCCATTTAAAAATGACAAATGAGCTGGATTGCTGGCTGCCCCACAGAAAAGTTTATTTCTTCTGGTGGCATTTTGCAGAAACATGATGTAAAAATACAGTGACTGATATTGGAAGATTCACAGATAAATACTAGTTGCTAAGATCAATAGCAAATCTCTTGAAACTAAAATACTGCGGACATGAATAAAGTGTTCATGACAGATACATTTTGCAATGCATTTATCATATCACATCTACACAGGATACAGAGCAGACACTGCTTCATTTCCCCATACAGTGACAGCAGCTGAGGGGTTGTATGATTATATATCTCAAGAGACAACAGAACTGTATCTGCTCCTTGAGTAATGCTCATACAGCATGTGATGCTGGAATATTAAGAGGCCTCAAAATAGCCTCTGATGAGAGAGAGATAGAATGGAGAGAAATGTTATAAGACACTGGTGCCTGCAATTAATCTGGATTTTTTGCACAGTACCTCATCAGTTCACAGGAACAAGATCAACCTTCCATTTCTTTGCATTCTTTGCAAGGTCCAATAAACAGAGGAATTCTCAAATTCCTCCTAAGCTGTAGGTGTCCAACCTTTTGGTACACCTGTACTGCATTCAGTGAGGAGGAATTGTCTTGGGCTGCATATATGTAGGTTGCTCTGAAAGTGATGCCTCCTATTTATTTCCAAGGAAAGTACAACAGAAACCAAGAGCACAATAACACTATTTAATAGAGGAAATTATTAGCTACAGAGCAGTATTTTTCAACATAGTTGCCACCACTAGCTGTGCATTTTTGCCAGCCATGAACCAGAGCCTGCATGCCGCACTTGTGAAAATCTGCAGCAGTGGAGGTCACCCACTGCTGCTGTCACCTCTGTTGAAATTGCAGGTAATGTATTTATGTTGACTAAAAATGGAGTCACAAATATATAAAAAAATTGATCACTGAATCATAGAATCATTAAGGTTGAAAAAGACCTCTAAGATCATCTAGTCCAGAATCCACCTACCACCAATGTTGCCCACTAACCCATGTCCCTCCTGCTTGTTGCCTGTGCTGTGTCCATTGGTGTAGATGCACTTCAGCAGAGCCATTGGCCTCACCCCCACTCCCAGCATCATTCCCTTAGGCTCATCTCCAGTGAGCTTCATTTCATCCCCTTCTGCCTTTATGCCTAGTCTAAAGCCCTCTCAGTGAGCTCAGCCAGCTCCTGGGAGAAGATCTGTTTCCCCATTTGAGACAGATGGGACACATAATGATGATTTTTTCAGCAATCTTGAAACCTATTCTCAAGTCTCTTTATCAAAATGGAAAGCAAGGCCGCATAGTTTTCACTGTTCACAGGACTGTGTTTAGCCAATATATCAAAATGCATAAAATTACTTGCCATCACTTGAGATAGCGCTGCACTGTGCCTTCTCCAATGCCAGATTGGGCTGCTCGATGGGGAAGCTGCTGGGCCACAGGATGGGCTTGGCTGGGCTGCATGCAGCCCACAGGCCGCGGGTCAAAGACACATGTAAGCTTTCACTAGTGTTTTCAACATTTATGTTAATATCAGTAGAAGGGTGTGATGTCCTTAGCTCAACTTCGTCAGTTCTATCCATCTTCCTGGAGACTTTCTTCCCAGGACTTTTTTTGTCAGCGTTGTAAAGACCCTTCATTCATTAGCTTCTGTGCCCAAAGACCAGTTTACTTAAATTATCCACTTTGTTCATGTTCACCGCTCTATTTCAAGATCAACTGTGAGAACTGGCAATGCAGGCAGAGCCATCTTAAGAATTTGGAACAATCGGGAGCAACAGAGGTCTGGATGCTGACTCAACTACGGAAAACTAAGGGAAGATTCCCAGACACTTATATGCTTAACATTTTATTCAAAGCCAAAAAGCACTTTGTGATTGCTTAATATGAATGTTCTGTATATTGCAGCATACCTTGTTAGTTGGGTAATTTATGGAGCTACGATTACAGTTACAAGCAAGTAAGTCACAAACCATGTCTGAAATCTACATTTGAAGAATGTTAGACATGATTCTTCTCAGAATTTAAAGATGCAGTTCTTTTGTCTTAGCACACAGTTACAAAACTCATTTTTCATCACCTTTAAAAGCATCTATAGTTTTCTATCAATAAAGACAAAAAAAAAAAAACACCAAAGCAAATTCACAGCTACAGCGTGAGAAATTCAGTTTGTCCCTCTTTGTTTTTAATAATGGCTGGATATGGACATTGCATTTTCTATCTCAGAGTTTCAGTGATGGCTTCTTTAAAATCACTCTGACAACTACTTGTTGGTTTATGTTTGTATTCCTTTACTACAGCTCTAAAGCTAATGATGTATCTAAGATTCAGTTTCTGAATCTTGTCTCATACACGTAACTGTGATACAAGTTTCCTCGTCAACATTGTCTTCTTGTGAGATCTTGAAACAGATAAGAATTTCATTCTGAAGTTGAACCAAAATACTTTCTAACCTATTTATTTCCCTTCCTGAGACTCAGAGCTTTATACCTTGCATCTCTTGTCCAAAGAATCAAGAGCTGCTTTAATCACTTAAACCTCCCCAGGGGCACTCTTGATCATGTGCTTATGAGCCTGGATAAGTTGTAGGCAATGGCAAAATAATCACATAATTAGGGCAACAGATTGCTGCAACAGCAGAAATGCACAGCCTTTTGTCTATTTTGCCTAAGCCCCAGTTTCATAAAGCCAAACTAGCTGCTGCTGCTGCAGGAGAGTGTTGGACAGTCATGCTGGGCTGCTGGAAAAAGAGGAACTCTCCCACCCTCTGTGTGCTCTCAAATGGCAAGCCAAGCTCACAGAGATTTACAGGAAGTTTGTTTGAGATTTTTAACCATGCCTACAAGCAGAGGTTGTGACTTGACACATATATTACATTGTCGTACTACTGGCCACAGAAAGCTGATAAAGAAATACTATACTTGTACAAGAAATTCACTATTGTACTCAAATGCGCAACCTCCCGTGAATGGGGGGATACATTCCAGAAACTACTTGGTAGGAATTAATCCTTTCAAAATTGCTGTGTAAAAACACTGCTCAACATGGAGTATTTCTGTGAGGCTGACAACTCTAAATCAGCAATGTTGCATTTTTCTTGGTACAGAAGTAATTGCAGACAAAATGCTACTTCGGGAGAATAGATATACTCCCCGTGTTTTGAAAAAGTACTAAGTCCTTGTAGCAGCTTTTCTATCATCTTTTTGTGTTCATCCACAAATGGATCAAATTGGCTGAGAAATTCTAAAATTCCTAGATAAAATCTTTTCCATTGCAATTCCACAGTCAGAATATCTCCTTGAGATCTGTAGATGAAAGAAGTTCTATTACAATTCTTTCCAAATCCACCTGCAATATTGTTATTCATTGTTGCATTGCTTCACTAACCCTGAAGTAATATAACAAGTTCTTTTTGTTGCTTTCTATACACAGACATTAAACCACGAGTGTTTTGGATCACTCATAGGCAAAGTAAAGCAATTAAAGTCATTAAAGTCAGTTGTACAGAACAAAAAGCCCGTGGGAGAAAAGAGCCAGCACACGAAAGAGCAGAATGATCCCTGCAATAGTGATTATAACACACATTTCTATGTGCAGATTCACCATTATGTAGTGCCTGCTTGAAAACAGCCCGCACTAAAGAGCTTATTTGTTCACCAGATGAATAAATATCTGTATATCACCATTTTTGATTCTGGCAGATTGTAAGGTGCTTTCTTACCCAGTAGCAGGGAGCTAGCTTCTTGCTCACTGCATTACAAAGCTGGGCTGGGTGGGGGGCATGAGATGCATGTTGATTGGTATATTCCTACAACCTTCACCCTGTTTTGTTACCTTCATTCACCTTTGCAGTCACAGGCACAGTATCGTCTCTCCAGTTCATGACAGCAGTGGTAATTAACATGTTTGATGTGAAAAACACATTAAGTTTTGGTATATCTGTAAATTTTCCTTATGTTCAGCCTTTCTTTTTCCTTCTTGTTATTCTATTTGAATGTGTGTGTGTTTCGTCATATGCAAGGCATGAACACATGCTAGATGTAGCAGCAGCAAGCTCCCAACTTTCTTACACCAGCTGTACATATATGCCCCATGAGAACAGGCAGTGGCAGGGCTGAGAGCAGGTGCCCATGCATAGCGTATCCCCTACACAATTAAAGGGACTGTGTCGTGGATGGGTTGCATTTAAACACATAGCAGCTCCTGTGATAACAGTGTCAGAGCCAACATGAGTTTGTTTGATGTTTTGCGGAGCTGTATATTTATTTTTTCATATATCCACATACTCCATTTTGGTGCCCTGGATATTTATGGCCTTCATAAAGGCACGTCACACACACCATTCTAGTGTTGGCTAGTTGGCAGGTGTATGACCCCACTCAAGGCAAAACCTCTGGTTTATGTTGGGTAGGTTTGTGCCTTAAGTCAGCGTTGGGTGTAATAATGAGTGACAAAGAGAATATAAAATCTGTGTGGCAGAGATACTGCCTGCAGCTTGAGACTATTATGTCAGTCATAAGCAAGAGGCCATTGTCAGCCACAGTAGACGTTGTACAGGGACAGTAAAGCCAGACACTTTAAAGGCAGATGATATATGCATCAGTTATGACCAAGAGTGCTGTCTCTCACACAGAATACTGCAGTTACTTGCTTGGCTGTATCAGCAGTATGAGCACAAGATAAGAAGGGTGCTAATTTCGTACAAATACTTTGAAAACTGGTGTCAGTCTGTCTAGGTGTTAATTTCTTCCTGTCTCCACAAGTCACACCAATGGTACCCTGCCCTGTCTTTCCTCCTCCAGAGCCAAACCCAACATGGCAGTCATTGTTCTCCTTCTTAACTATCTTGCCTTGCACTTCACTCAGTCTTTTTCAGCACTTCCCACTGGCTATGCTGTTCTGACAAAATAGTATTTCTCCTCTAATGACTCAAATGTAGGCCTCTCTCCAAAATGTTTCCAGTTGTGTCAGATTCCTTCAATTAAATTCAGGACAAAAATATCCTCTCCACAAAAAAAGCTTATGTGTGGTGGTCATATGCGTCCATCTAAACAAATGGAACAGCAGCATGGTGAGAATGAATGTTTTTTGTTGTATCCTGGGGACGTATGAAGAGAGGAATGTCCTTGCAGCTGAGATGGACTAAGGACACGGGGAGAACAAGATTGTCATAGCGGCAGTACTGAACCTTGTTGAAAGATGGGATAGTTGGAAAAATTTTACAGCTTTTAGGCCAACTAGGCCGCCTTCTGACCTGAAATAGCAAGAGTAGATCTCAAAGCTAAAGACAAATATAGAATAATTGCTTGGATTTTAGGTACTAGGTAGGCTGTTTCTGAAAACAAATTATTTGAAGGGTGAAGACATTGACAGAATATTTATTTTGTGAGAGAAGGAGAGAGGTGGAAATTGTAGAGAGGTGAGGAGGAAACAAGAAATGTGCCATGAAGTTACTATTTCTGCTGAATGCTTGATTTTAAAACTGGGTATCTTCTCAGTACCAGGTGACCAAAAGGTCCTAAGACTCACTGGTTCATCACAGTCATGAGAGCTCAGGTTAGATTTCTACAAACTTTGGTAGCACTGGATAATTGTCAGGGATAATGGCAGAGTCTCAACCCCTGCCATCTGCTTTGTGACGATGGATGTGGCACTTTCCTTCATTTTCCTTCAGTCATGGTCTGTTCTTTGTGTTCTCTGAGGAAGGGATTACCTTTGAAGTGGGAGAGGCACAGTGCCAAGAATAGCAGAGCCCTCATTTGGCCAGGGTACAGGACAGAACTGTGACAAAAGACATTAATCAGCATGAAATAGGACTCCGTGGAGCTGCATGTGCACCTAGCCCAGCTGACCTGTCTGTGAGTATAAAGGTTGTCCTCCCTGGGGTCACTTCACGTCAGTGCAAACAATCATCACCCACATAAAAACACATTTGATCTACAGTTTGCAAGCTATTTTATTTGCCAAGAACAAATTAGTTTCATATTATACTATACATATAAAGCTTTTTACATAACCTTCTATATGGAACATTGAAAATTTGAGCAGCTGCCAGACAGGCATTTTCATTTTGACTTCTGCCCACTGAGCAACATTAATAAGCTGCGTTTCAGGAGCCTGCCTATGCATACTTTAATGCTGTCTTTTTGAGTTTGGTTCTCTTTCATCACCTCACTAATTCAACCCTGCTTTCCCAGTACGAATACAAAAGAACTGAGAGATGTACTGGATCAGACAGAAGGTCAATGTGTCTTGTCTCTGAGCACTGATAGGAGCAGATGTTTATGAGAAGGCTCTTGGGACCGGGCTACCACACGCGGCTAATTCCTCTAAAATGCCCTCTGAGTTGCTGCCATCTCAGGCCTTAGAGACTTATTGAGCCAGATGTCATATCCGATCTAATAGTGCCTGATGGACCTTGCCGTTCCTGAATGTATTTGATCGCTTTGTGAGCATGTGGATGTGCAGCAGGCAAACCCACAAGGTGTCTGCCTGACTCTTAAAAGTTCAATAGCAGCTCAGATGCTAGAATCATCTTGGTTCTCAAATTTCCAGACTTGCAAAGAGAAACCTTGTCCAAATAATAGGTCCTTTTTAATTCCATGAGACAGTGCTTAATTCTTCTATAAAATTAGGTGTATTTCTTCAGTGTTACAACTGTAGTTGTTTTAGGATGTATCTATGCTCACCTAATACTTAGGATTAGATTGTTTTAGAATAATGATGAAAAAAATGAAACCTCAAAATGCTCCGATGTTGTTGTTTCAAATTACTAAATCTAGATGTGTAAGCCCAAATTGGAGTGGAAAAGCCTATAATGATTATAATAACCATAATAATGTGCAGGCAGCTAGCCTCTCATCCTAGAAGATGATTTTTTGCAAACAGAAGGGAGGTATGGGTCCATTATGATAACAATATAAAAGGCACTCAGACTCTGTAAGGTATCATTTAAATTGCAGTTTACTAGAGCTAACACTATAAAGACAGAATGGTATACATAATCATAGAATCACAGAATATCTGGAATTAGAAGGGACCCACAGGGACCGTAGAGTCCAGCTCCTGGCTCCACACAGCACTACCCAAAATCCAAACCCTATGTCTAAGTGTGTTGTCCAAACACTCCTTGAACTCTGGCAGTGTGGGGCTGTGACCACTGCCCTGGGGAGTTTGTTCCAGGGCCCGACCACCTTCTACTGAAGAATCGTAGAATCATAGAATGGTTTGGGTTGGAAGGGACCTTTAAGATCATCTCGTTCCACCCCCCTGCTCTAGGCAGGGACACCTCCCTCTAGACCAGGTTGCTCAAAGCCCCATCCAGCCTGGCCTTGAATGCTTCCAGGGAGGGGTCATTCACAGGCTTTCTGGGCAACCTGTTCCAGTGTCTCACCACCCTCACAGTAAAGAATTTCTTCCTAATATCTTGTCTAAATCTACCCTCTTCCAGTTTGTAGCTGTTTCCCCTCATCCTGTCGCTACATGCCCTTATAAAAAGTCCCTCCCCAGCTTTCCTATAGGCCCCTTCAGGTACTGGAAGGCCACTATAACGTCTCCCCGGAGCCTTCTCTTCTGCAAGCTGAAGAGCTGCTGCTCTCTCAGCCTGTCCTTGTAGGGGAGGTGCCCCAGCCCTCTGATCATCTTTGTGGCACTCCTCTGGACCCACTCCAACGGCTCCACATCCTTCTTGTGTTGGGGGCCCCAGAACTGGACGCAGTACTCCAGGTGAGGTCTCACAAAAGCAGAGCAGGGGGCAGGATCACCTCCCTCGACCAGCTGGTTACACTTGTCTTGATGCAGCCCAGGATGTGGTTGGCCTTCTGGGCTGCAAGAGCACATTGCTGGCTCATGTTGAGTCTTTCATCAACTGATACCCCCAAATCCTTCTCCTCAGAGCTGTTCTCAAGCCATTCTGTGCCCAACGTGTATCCGTGCTTCGGATTGCCCTGACCCAGATGCAGGACCTTGCACTTGGCCTTGTTGAACTTCATGAGGTTAGCCTGGACCCACTTCTCAAGACTGTCCAGGTCCCTCTGGATGGCGTCTCTTCCCTCTGGCGTGTCAGTTGCACTGTTCAGCTTTGATGTCATCTGCAAACTTGCTGGGAGTGCACTTGCATCTCTTATCCATATGCAATATGCTGGGCAGACATTTCCATAGAGAAGAGATTTCCTCATTTTGTTCATTTGAGCTACCATACAATTTTCTTATATGAAAAAGAAACTCTATTCATAATTTCCACAGCCAAACAGAAAGGATGTTTGCAGAACTTATGGCTGTACACACAGTGAAAAGCATGGACATGCAGGCAGGCAAATTGCCAGTACCAGGAGAGAGCTGCCTGCAGGCTCCTCTTCTAAAATTAGTTGGGAATATTTATCCTGCAGTCAAGGGATTTGTTCAGCAATAACACAGGCCTGAATGCCAGGCTGTATGTGTGGCACAGCACAGGACAGACGATGGGGGACGCCAGACATCATGACAGTGGAGGATGCAGCGACTGGCACTGGGATCTGTGTTGGTGCTGTGATGCCACTGCATGTTACAACTGCTATATCATGCTTGTAGTGTGCTCTCAGTACCACGCTAAATCAAAGTAAGGCCTAATGTGTCAAATAAATAAATTTGGTATTAAACATTAAACTCTCATTGTGTGGGACATCTGAAGTAACCGGTATTGGGCTCTGACAGCATGACAGACAAAATCTCAGTGTATATATACCATGGTCTTTCCTTTGGCTGAAATGTCTTTCCATGGAGTGCATCCAGTAATCAAAAGACAAGCTTACTGGGAGAGCAGCAGTCTGATGAGTATTTTTGCTAGTTCCCTGCACAAGCTGAATTTACTCACTACGAAACTGTCTCATTTATGGAACTGTCTCATTCAGCTTATTTACATGTATTGCTTACAGACCTTGGCAGAGCCTTCTGACCCAGACTTGGGTTTGAAACCTGATGTCTTTTTAGGAGTCTGGCTGTTGACCCTTGGACCTGATTTGTGACCCAGGCTACCTCTTGCAGGTTCTCTGTCCACTCCTACGTGTTTCTAGCAGACCTTTAATATATGCAAAAAAGGTATAGTCTTGCAAGGCTTTTGGAGAATCAAACACATAAGAAAACCATGTGAATTGAAGGCTTTCTTAGCCAGAATTTAAGACCAAAGAAGAGTTAAAGACCAGACGAGCTTACTCTGAGAAACATAATGTTCAATTTTATGTTAATTTATTTACATCTGTATTACTTCACAGACTCTTTGAACAACCTGATCCTAAGAGGAAATTGTATTAATTCATGCATAAGGTCATAAGAAAAATCCTGCAGAAGTAGCTTAGTGCTGCCTCTTCCTAATTATAAGCAAATACAAGGAAAGTCCAAAATTCCAGCAAAACCACAATGGTTCCTTTCTAGTGTCTTCCAAACAGGGGCTTGCTGCTTTAACCTGGAAAGGTTCAAAATTTGATATGCACTACACCTACTGCTTTCATATCTGCCCCCAGGGGCTGTCCACGCTCCTGCCACTAATTGCCAAAGGTATGGACTGGAAATTAAGGAATCACTCAAATGAAAATTTCTCTGCTGAATTGCCAGTCTCCTTCATGAGATACACTGAGACAAAGAAGCAGCTTGGAAAAATGAGGCCAGGGGCAGTTTTCTATAGCTGACAGAGTAAGTAGGTTTATTGAAGAAACAAGTGGGAATAGAAGAAGTACAGCATGCCCAGGGCAAAGAAAAGTGTGTTTGTGCTCAGCACATCAGAGAGGTCACCAATGAATAGTTCTGTGTGAACATGTGACCTCTGTGCTGCTGCCAAGGGCATGGAAACCTGGTAATATGAGAAGCAGCTTTCATTTGGCACCTTCTCTTTCTAAGATATAAGCTACAGAAAATACACAGTAAACTGCACTCAGTTATTTCATCCACTTTCCCTCCACCTCCACCATCTCATCCCTTTTGTCCATCTCATCCCTTTTACCTGGAGACATCTCAATACACTTTCCAAACTGCAAGTCAGAAGGGCAATTTTCTCTATTTCAAATGCTTTCTACACTCGCTCTAGAAAGAAACAGAAAATCCAGGCATGAAAGAAAAGAATATTTAAAAGAGCTTCTGCTACAGGCATTTGCAATTATCCCTTCATTGTTTGCCACAGCAAATGCAGTTGGCTCCTAGAAACTGACAGCCTGCAAACAAACTGATCTACTGATACTTTGTTAAAAGAAAACATGAGAGAGATTTATTCTTTTGAGGTTAAATTCTCTATCAGCTCAACTCCACTGACTTTTAATTGAACTATGCAGTCATAAATTTTACAAAATTAAATTTCTTAGACAAAATCCTCTCTTGTTCTCTGCAGAATATTTTCATACATTGAAGCTAATGATTTGAACTGGTGCAGCAGTTCATACAATCAATTCATATAATTATTTTTATTCAGTGGCAGTTAAGATTGCTTCGAGACACATTCTTTCCTAAAGCTGCAAGTGAGATGTAAATGAAGAGTCTCATCGCTCATAACACAAATAACACACTGGGACTCTCTGTATTTTGAAAACATGATTATTGACCAGGAACTTGCTCTCTGCAGAAACTTTTAAAAACCTTCCCACCTAAAAGTGTTCTTGAAAATCAGTTTGCTGATAGAAGATGAAAATTTGACACAAGAATGGAGATTTTTGATCAAAATTTTCATTCCAAAACAAACCATTCCATTAGAGTTAGAGTAGTATGGTTAGGTTGTGGTTGGACTTGATGATCTTGAAGGTCTTTTCCAATCTGAGCAATTCTATGATTCTATGATTTCAGCTTAGTTTAGCACTGAATGACATCAAATCACTCCACAAAAACAAGAATTACAGCATGAAAATTGGAATGGTACAACAGCAGAGACAGAAAACAATCTCCAGCCATTCTCTGACAGTAGCTTATAGCCTGTTGGCTCCAACACCTTTGCATGAAATGGAAAGTGTGAATGCGAATCCCCAGAGAAGAAGGATCAAAATGTGTCTGTCTCTCTCATGTCAGGGAGTGCTTTTCACGTTATTATTGGCTAGAAGGATAAAATGTCTGCCATCAGATGAGATTTTCCTCTGCCGATTTCAAAGAAGGACCTGAAAGGAAAGAAAGACAAGCCTGGACTTCTGGTTTTCTACCCTTAACCACTGACTGAGCAAGGACAGTGAAGACTGGCACCACAGCATGCCCTCTCTGGATACAGGTGGTAAGGAAATAGCTATGGCAGAACCTCATTTCCTTCTCGGGGCTTGTTGTCTCTACTCTTGAGTCACACTGGTTTTGCCAGCTACTCCAACCCTAAAAAGTGCAATACCATGCATGGTCTGAGGAAAAAAACACCTATTTTTAAATAAATGAAAAGATTTTGTCTCTTAATAAATACTTGCCTTGCAAACAGTTATTCCCAGAGGCTTTATGTAAGTGCATTGGCACTTATATCTAGATCAAGAAGAGACTGCATGCAGCCAGGACGGAGCTGTACCTCTGAACACCATTTTCCCTTGGCAACCAATTACTTCATAGTCTTTGGAAAGCAGCAGAAAAGCACCATGGTTTTTTTTGGGTTTTTTTTTGTCCTTTTTTTCCCCATCCTTGTTCTTGTTCTGTGTGATTTTTAGATCCCAGTCACCATATCTATGTACCCGGTGCTCTTGCCCTCGCTCTGCCCATGACACACACCAGCAGGCACTATGAAGGCTGGGAACAAAAAAGGCAGCAGGTTGTAGAAGGAAGGATTCTATCAGCAGTGGTCAACCAGCAGAGCAGAGGAACCGAGGCTGTTTGAAGATCCTTTTTGTTTGTTTTTTTTTAAAAATCTGTTGGTAGAGGAGGGCAAAGGAAGACACAGAAGGCAAAGAGGAAGAGTTAGCAAGAGCGATTGAAAGACAGAAAGAAGGAATTAAAAGAAATAAATACCCTTTGCAATGAGAGGGCTTAATAGAGGATTGCAGCCATTAGCCACTGCAGAGCCCCTAGCAATTCCCCCTGGAAATAAAATCTGTAGGCAAAACTCTCAATTGATATTAAGTAACAAAGCTCTCAGCCACTTTAGATCAGCATAGGATCTTCCCCAGGGTGGATCATAGATTGATTTTATGAAATCCTACACCCCTTCAGGAAGAAGGCAATTTTCCTTTGCATCAGTGGGTTTTTGCCTGGAACCATGACCCCGGACCTCAGGGGAGCTCCCTGCTCCACACAACAGCAACATTCAACTCCAGCAGTGAATGAGGATTCAGTGCATCAGCTCTCTTTGTGTATGTTTATTTTTGCAGCATCTCAACTGTACAGAATCACACCTATGCGCTCAGATCAGTGCTGCGACCTTCTGTTAGCTCCTGACCATATTTAGATAGAGAAAGCATCCCAGAATGTTTTCCCACAAGCTCTTAGATGCTCTGCTACCCTCGTGTCATTGGCATTTTAAAATGTAAAATGAATGGTAAACCCTTCCGGGAAAAAAAAAGAGACTTAAATCAAAACAGGGGCTGGGGTGAGAGGCAATGTTGCATTAGGGCAGATACAACTATTTAAGGTTTGGCAGCTTCTGATTAATATCAGTCTTAGTCCAGCTCCCAAGAAAGACATTTTCCAATTAATTGTTATGGGGTTTGACAAAGGCTGACACTGTACATGCTGAGGGTTGTTCCTTTCATCCAAGGCTCTCAGACACACGGAACAAACAGGATTGAACATAAAAGAGGGAAGGAAGGTCCCGGTTTTGCCCTCTTTTTACATGGACAGGTTCAATAGGACTCTCAAGGAGAAAATCAATGGTCTGATTTCTTTTAATTTGATGTTCTACAATATTGAGGGAAGTATCATGCTGTATTTGCAACACCCATTCACTTGTTACTGATTGGCTTTGTAATCATGAGTAATAACACTGTTCCATTGAGAAGCAGTAAAAATGCACCGAAGCTACAATTTCTCTGATCACATGCATTTACTGTTAAAATACTGAGAAGTATATTCACATAATCTTCTGTGGGGAAAAAAAAGCCAACCCACAACAACTTAGTTTTCTGTATTGCTGCTGCTCTCTGTAATGTCTTTCTTCTGGCACCAGTTCGATGATAACAGAATTGAGCAATATGGCTCCATGGGAAAAGATAACGAAGAATCAATGTCTAAGCAATTTCAGGATCATCTCTGAATTTGATGTCCAGCTGATTAGTTTATATCATAATGGTTCCTCGGTTCTATTTTAAGCATCTTAGAGAAGAACACTTTGTAACCTGGTTAAAATGCTTCCTCACTGGGCAGAAATCAATATCAAACAAGGCAGAAATGACCTCTGTCAAATTTTCTTATGCTCACCGCAAGAGTGCTTAAAATATAATTCCAAGGGAATGTTCTGCAAAATTGAATGAGTTTTAAATAATCCATCCAGCATAGTAAAAGGAGCTTCTAATAGTTCATCCAGAGGAGAGTACCCATTTCAAGCACTGAAGGAGGATGGGTTAGCTTTATGTTTAAGATTCTGGTTTTATCATCATCATCTGATTAGCTCCATTCTTCCTCCTTCACCCAGACTGACCGGCTCTGTTGGCTGCACCACTTTGACTTGATCCTGAAGGCAGCTCTCAACACTTCTGTGCATGTGTGTGTCCTGGAGGGAGGCAAAGCAAGCCACTCTTGAAAGCATATTCCTCATGTGCTTGGAGTGGAAAAGGTTATTCATTGCTTTGTTACCTTTAATTCTCCATATTTCCTTTGATTTTCAGGCAACCTCTGTTCCTGCTAGTATCATGAGAGAATGTGTAGCATTTATACAGTAATATGAACACCTGTATGATGACAGTGAAGGCTTCTAGCAGAGGAAGTAATCAACTCACAAGAAGTCCCACGTGGCACGTGGGGCAGTCATGGATAAAGAGAAGAGCGAATCTAAAACCATTTCAGGAGGTTGAACATGTACAAGTCTATGGGGCTGGATGACGTGTATCCCAGGGTCCTGAGGGAGCTGGCTGGTATGGTTGCCAAGCCACTCTCCATCATTCTGGAACATCATGGCTGTCAGATAAAGTCCCCATGTCTGGAAAAAGGAAACATCACTCCCATTTTTTAAGAAAGGGAGAAAAGAAGACCCAGGGAACTACAGGCCTCACATCTGTGCTGGAACATCGCGGGTCCTTCTGGAAGCTATGTTAAGGCACATACTGGACAAAAAGGTGATCTGAGACAGCCAGCACAGCTTCACCAAGAGCAGATAGGAGAGACATTTTTACATGATCTGATAGTGATAGTACAATGGGGAATGGCTTAAAACTAAAGGAGGGGCGATTTAGATTAGATGTTAGGGGGAAATTCTTTACTCAGAGAGTAGTGAGGCACTGGCACAGGCTGCCCATTGAAGCTGTGGATGTCCCATCCCTGGATGCATTCAAACCAGGTTGGATGGGGCCCTGCCTGGGCAGCCTGATCTGGTGGGTGGCAGCCCTGCCCATGGCAGGGGGTTGGCACTGGGTGGGCTTTAAGGTCCCTTCCAACCCAAACAATTCTATGTTCTATGATTCTATGCTTTCTCGTTCCTCTTCCTCTCTGAAACAGAACGGATGGTGGCACTATCCTACAAACACTTTCATGAACAAAAATCAGGTTTCCCAACCTTGATCAGACAAGAGCACTGAATCTGTGGCAGCTGAAGAACAGGGTACTGGAAAAAGTATCACACAAATGAGGGGCTTCGTGATCACTGTTTGTTTTAAATGATCCACTGGAACAATACAAAGGATCATTTAGTGTTCTAATGGGAAATTAAAAGGATGATAAGGCTTCTTTGAGAGAGAAAAAGTACATATATTCACATATGGTAGTGTGTCAGGAGAGGCACCTAGAATTTTGTTCTGCCTAAATTAGAAGACAGACTCTAGTCTTTTTCCTCAGTTGCAAGAGTGATTAAATTCTAAGCTAATAAAACTGGATAGTAAGTACTTTGCTTGCTTGAATGTGCCCTCTAAAAATTATGTATCATCACAGTCATCAGACTGGTGAGTGCTTACCAAATGCTCCTCTTTGGTGGTCAGAGAGCTCCTGGGGCTCTGGCGTTCACACCCCTGCTGCTCAGTCCCACTCCTATCGGGAGCTAAATGTGCCTGGGCAGCAGAGAAACAGCTGGAGTGAGGTGTTCAGGAGAATATCAGAACAGAAGAGAAGGACACCTCCCCTCCTCTTCTTCCTTGCTACCTCTGAGCCAGTTGCTGGCCACAGGGCTGGAAGGCAGACGGGCAGATTGCCCCCTTTGAGGGTCACCCCTCTTAGGGAAGTGAATAACACTGCTTTCGCATTCTCCCCTGCTAAAATCCCTGCTTGCGTAAGCCATCCAAAACCAAAAACAGGTTTTCCTCAGGTAACACCATTTTGTGTGGAGTGGGAGTTTAAGTGGAAATTTAGAAACAGTCCAGACTTGGGGTATAGCTGCGGGAAAATAGCTTCATCCTCGTGAGAGTTTGGTTATAACCACATTTTCACATTAGCAAGCTATTTAAAGCAAAAGAGCAATCTCTCTCATGCTCAGCTTTGGTCTCTTACTTTGTATTCCAGCCAGGAAGTGCCTGATAAAGGCTCAGTATTTTTCCACAAATTAGGATGCCTTAATTAGTAGGGACAGCTAATTTAAATTAGCTCTAGGAGCAGGTACAACCCTCAAGAGAGCAAAGAACAATGACTGCAGTACGCTCAGAACAGCATGAGGAGAAGTTCTGCTTTTGGAAAGACATTCGTTCAGGCAGAGCAAGGCATCACTGGATGTGCAGCTGGTCACTTGGGAGCACCCATTTTTGGGGGGTGACAAGAGGAGGGCATGTTGTACCTTCCCTAGCAGGTACAAGAGGGCAAAAGCAGTTATTTCTATTGCTGCCCTTCTTGCACCACGCGGAGGCACTATGCCAAGTGCAAGCCTAGTGTCTGACAGCACCCACCAAGGTGGTTCCCCTAACATGTGAGCACATGGAGCATGGCTGGAAGGTGAGGTCAGAAGCCTGCAGAGGAGCAGGAGATCCAGGGTGGGTGCTATCAGCTGGTTCCTGATTCAGAAATGGGCAAAGAGCCCTTTGAAGAAGGCCAGCTGGACAACGGAATGTATTTTCTTTCTCATTTGCATTTCCACGCTTTTATCTACAAAGGATGGATGTGGGGAAATAAGGTGCATACCTTGATCAGCAATTGCAATTATTCTAACAGCAGCTTTACACTTTAAACTCTCTGAGTGCTTATCACTGCAGGAAGAACTTGCTCTGCAGAACAGGTATGGCAGTCTGCAGGTGCAGACAAATCTGCAGGTACAGCAAGATGCCAGCAGACCGGGCTGTGGAAGGGTTTAGATGCTCTAGTTACAAATCAAAAGTGCTCACTGAAGAGAAAATTGTTCTTGCAAACGAAAACTTCTGGAGCCAGATGGGGTCCTTATCACTGGCACAGACGTGCAAATAACAGCTGCTCTAAACTCTCCAGCTCCTGAAGCAATGGCAGCAGCTTTTCGTCCTCATAAAAGCAGCTGCAGTTGGACATTGTTTGCAAGGTCACAACTTATTTACTTCTCCTGCATTAATCTCTCACATCAGCTCTGAAGCAGGACCCCAAGCCAGTGACTTGGACTACTTGTGACTATGCCTCTTTTTCTCCCAAGAAATAAACTAATGTATCACATCACTCTGTCCCAGCAGGAGCACAGATTCACTAGTGCATGTGAGACAGACAGCAGATTAAATTTGGCTCTGGAATTCAGCTGATCCACTTTCTTCCAGGAAGTATATCAGAAGAAGGACATTGAAAACATGGGGTAACTACCCTTCATGCAAGTAAGGATGTTGTGTTCCCTATCCTACCCCTATCAGGCCTGTCTGAGGCACCTCACTCACCACTCAAAAAAACCCAAAGAACTGGACAGTCTCAATGCGAGGCTGACATTTTTCAACACATTTTTCAGTTTCTCACTTTTTCAGGATATCCAGGTTGATGTGTGGGGTTTTTTTAGCTCTTTTGTTCTAAAAAGGTAATCTCTTGAAAAGCCTGATTGCTAGTAAATACATCAGGATGGCCTCTTCAAGAAAATGAGTAAGCAATTACAGTGGAAGATATTAAAATAAGGCTTCAGCAATACCATGAGATTGATTTAAGAGTGTTACAGGAAGCTGAGACCTGCTGTTCTATGATGAATGAGTTCCTCAGAAAACCCAGTAAGGGACCATAACATAATCACGTAATGGAATTGTTCTTGAAATATCACCTGCTCTGGGATTTGGAAATCAGCAGCCCCCAGTGACCTTGCGTTTGACATCTCTATTCATGATCTAGGAAAAGAAAAGGTAAACAGCAGTAACCAGTAAAAAAGGGCCTCCAGCTGAAGTAGACACAGGCAATATCAGGCTTGGCCTGTGGGGAACTCAAATGGGAAGAGATCCGATTAGAGACCTTGAGCAAGATGTTGTAGACTATCTTATAAACAGGTCAAATGAGTCATCTAAAAAGGGGAGGGACTAGGAAAGGGGAGCAAGGGCAAGCAGAACCAGGGGAAAACTGGACTTTACTAATGTGATGTATGGTCACATGAGAAGTCCACATGGTGCCTCAGACTCAAGCATCAGCCAAGACTGGAAAACCAAGAATGGAAGTGCAAATTGTGCTTTTCTGCCCCCTTCGTCATGAAAAATGAGAATGGTTACAGCATTCCACAAGTCATCCCCTGGGGCCACTGGTAGGGCAGCTCTTGTGGTTACAAGTAGCAGATAGGAATCTTGCTTTTCTCCATGAAAACCAAAGCACGTGGGGGTTGCTGGAAAGACTGGCAGTGGCTGTGACTCCAGAAGGGATTGGTCCAACACATAAATGAACTGAGGACACTGTTCCCTATGGCAGAAACCTTCATACACACAAAATTGTGCCCAGAATCACAGAATTGTAGGGGTTGGAAGGGACCTCTGGAAATCATCTAGTCCAACCCCCTGCTGAAGCAGGTTCCCTACAGAAGGTCGCACAGGAAGGTGTCCAGGTACGTCTTGAATATCTCCAGAGAAGGAGACTCCATAGCCTCTCTGGGCAGCCTGTTCCAGTGCTCTGTCACACTCACAGTAAAGAAGTTCTTCCTCATGTTCAGATGAAACTTCCTGTGTTGCAGTTTTTGCCTGTTGTCCCTTGCCCTGTTGCTGGGGACCACCAAAAAGAGCCTAGCCCCATCCACTTGACTCCTGCCCTGTAGATATTTATAAGCGTTGATAAGATCCCCTCAAATATTACTTCATGCAGCTTTGTACAGGACAGAAAGCTGTGGCACATTCACCACATGCTGAGCATCCATGCAACAAACTGCAGGCAGAGAAGTTACAACTCAGAAATTCCTATGCATCCAACCATGCAGCCTCCCCAGCTGTGGCAGTAAGGATAGCCTGCATTTGCAATGCTAACTACAGGATTCAGCCACCTCTGCCACGGCGTGATGGAGCTAAGGCTGCTTTAAGTGACCCGATTTTCAGAGCATGTGCATATCATACTGTAAGTACAATCTCAACTCCAGTCTTTCCAATCAGTCACCCAGCAGCAGCTTTTGAGAAGCAGATTGGTTATGGAGCAGAAACCTTCGCCTTGAATTCCACGGCCAAAATTGAAAGGGTAACTATTGTGCTTCAAGCGACTACTAAAGCTCTTTGTTCAGTCCAGTCCAGTCAGGGACAAAACGAATGACGTCTGGTGCAATCCAGACAGGGACAAAACCAATGATATCTGTCTGATTCGGCTTTTCCAGCAAACCACGCCTGGCCTTACAGCTGCCCTTATTCCCTGTGGAGCAAGAGTGGCACCTGGTGGTAAAATGCCCTTAGCACTCATCAAAAATTTTTTTTTTTTTTTTAGTTGAACGCTCGGTGCAGTGGAGCGTCAGAGGAGCACTTCGTATAATGCAGTCCTGACTGACCCGATCAGTGACAACCGCTACCTGCAATTATTCTTGTACCTCGCTGTTTTCCAGCACAAGCAGCACCAAGTGACATTCCCACAAAAGGCCAGCTCCAAAGATGATCCTCCCTCCCGACATGGTAATTCTCCTGTGAGAGGTAAGGAAGGAATGAGGACCTGCCCTGTCTTGCTGAAAATATTTTTTTTCCTGACTGCTTGGAAAAATAAATCAGGGCTTCCCATGAGGGCAGAGATGAAATAAACCTATCTATATCAGCTACCAAATGTGCATCCATAGAGATGCTTAGGGCCACATATCTCATGCAAGAAAACGCTGTTATTCTGTTTATCAGTCATTCTCTGCCCCATTGGGATGGGACTCCTGTAAGTCCCTGCACTCTGCAAACTCTGTGAATAATAGATGTGCTCTGGGGCTGAATTTCTTCCACGAGTGCTCCTTACATCACTGACAGTCATCTGGCAAGAAGAGTTCTGATGCAGAAGAGCTGTCTGAAGAACAAGCTCAGACAAAGCACTGAATCTCAGACAGCCTGCCTTTGGATTCATATCTTGCAGCTGAGTGATTATTTTACGGCTCATTAGAGATTGGAAACTGAGAGGTTGTCCCCTCAGATCTCATAAACATAAAACTCCTACAGGAAGTTTTTCTACAGCTGGGCCACCAACCCTCTCCTTTGCTGTCTAAGAGTGACTGTCCTCAAAACTGCCTTTACCTGTTTGAGACCTATTTTTTGCCCATCTGCTTCTTCTCTACAACTCACACAAAGATGGATGTGGCAATTGAGGCATGGACTCTGTTGCTAGTGCAGGACAAAGACCCTTTACTGTACATGCTTACAACCTTTTATACCCATGCAACAACCCCTTGGTCACGTGTCCTAAGGTCTTTTGTTAGTCAGAGTGGGGGGTTAGTCTTTGTTTTCCCACATCTCCCCCTTCTTTATTAGTTTGAACAACAAGCACTTGGTTGATCGCCTAATTAATCATGGCTCTAAGGCACGATATAATACAAGGAATACATACCAACAAGCATGCAAAAACCTAAAGACACAATCACTGTTATCTAAAACCTATCAATGTTTTCTCCAGAAAATGTTATCAGTGACGGCATGCACATCGTTTATCTTCAGAAATAATATCAACTCAAACAGCAATCTCAGTAAACTGAAAACATGTCTTGCTGCAACTAAACTCCCCCACTAAAACCCATCTCACTGTTGTTACAATCACACCCAAAGGACACCGTCACAGTAGCCTCCAAGCAGTAAAAAACTTCTATATAGTCATAATGAAGTCACTTTAAATACAAACAACTTCAGATAAATTTGTTTAGCTCCACTTTGCCCTCAAGAATTACATTGCCTCCCCCCATTTTCACAAAGTCGTATAAACCACCCATCAAACCAATCCCATGAGGTTTTGACACGTAGCTTATTTTGTGCTCAGAAGCAGATCTACTTCTAAAATAAAGGATCACACATTTTGAACAGCAAGTCAGTATGCCGTTGTATACTCTTGATAACATGGCAAAAACTTAAAAATATGGCTATACAAGAAGAATAATAAACCTGTGCTTAGGGCACTTACACCAATTCCATTAAACTGCAGTTACTCTAAACAAGCTACTCAACGAAGTTATTTGGGAAAGATAATTTTACTGTCACCATTTGTTTAAACAGTCATAAAGCAAATCATACAAAAATCCTAGTAGCCAAAAACATTAAAGTTCTTGTAACAAATTTAACATTTGCTGTTACTGAGCGGATAATGGAAAAGAACAAGTTGACTGGGTGTAAGATTCCCTGAAGTAGCTGTCGCATTGCTTGACACTGGTTACTGGCTGCAGTATAATTGCACCAAGTGGATCCACAGCCCAGTTGCCTCCGTAAGCCTTCTCTGTAGAAGTGACTTGGCTTTTGTTGCTGACACCACTGGTTCCTACTGATCCTGTTCGAGGGGGGTGGTGTTTTGGCCTGTGGGGTGGGCGAGTGTATTCTCTATTGCCTTTTGTTGCACAGATTCTCTCCAAAAGCCCATCCACATTGGGTACTGTCAAAGTCAATTGTGCTAAGGTCTTGCAATCACGAGGACAAGGAGTGTCTAACAGATTACTGGTATAGGGGCAGCCGAGCCGGAATCCAAGGACCGCTTTCCTGAGCTCTTTTATTATTTGAAAATTTATAACCTCCCACTTGGGGCACCTATTAGGTTCATAAATCACAGGGCAGGCGAGAGCCAAATGCAATCTCTGAACCATGTCAAAGTCCCCCTCCCGCTCTGCCTCTTTGCGGTTTGCACACCAAACGTTGCCTGGACCTGGGCGGGGTACAAGCCTGGTTCCTTCTTCGGACTCACTGGTCCGGGGTCTAAAGGGTCACTGTCCTTGTAATAGAGACCAACAGATTCATCTGCAGTGGCCCCCACCACAGGAGGAGAGGGGGGCTCTGTCAGCACGGTGGATTCCACATGTTTTTTCAGCGGCTCAAAAATCTCCAGGGCCCCAAAAGGTTTTAGCCACAGGGTCAGAGCGCGCAGCTGCGTCCCACAGCCTCACTCCCGCTTTGTCCCATGGCTCGGTATCTACATTAGGAGAGACCCATACCAAAAGAAGTTTTGCAAAGCAAAGAAGTGTTAGCACCCTATCCTCCAGCAGGCTTTTTCTCCTGTCCTGCTCAAAGGGATGCCTTCCTCCATCCCAGCACCCCCAGGCCATAGCTGCCTTCAGAGCTTAAGAAGCACCATGATGCTGCTTTGGGGAAAGTATGTGGCTACAAGACATGACCCCACAGAAGGGCTGGAGCCACGTGATGTCTTCTGCAGGCTGAAAGTTAACAGCACAGAAGTGCTTTCAGAGAGGGCAGCACAAAAAAAAGAAGTACAAAACTAGGTCATGTGAAAGCTGATGTAATATTTGGCAAGATTTTCAAACCAGTTTCTGAAGTCCCACACCTGCAAGTACCTGCAGTACTGAGCGGAGCAGACGCATGCACGAGCCACAATGACTAAAGCTAGCTGCACGCCATGACTGCACACACTGGGATCTGTTTGCAAAAACAGTTTCCCTCTTTTCACATCTCCAGATTTCAAGCACACTAATTTTTTAGCTTTTTTTTTTTTAAATAGATCCCATATGTTTTGCCTCTACAAGAGTTAGAAGGGACTCAAGAAGCTCATCGTGGTCTGCATGCACAAACCTAGGTTCCAGGAGATACACACTCTCCTCTTTCCAATACAGGAATAAACCCCATAGCTCTCCCTGTGCTCGCTCCCCCACTCCAAACGGCGCAGACCTGCAGACACCTCAGGACCACACTGAGCGCGTAGCAGCCAAGGAGAGCTGTGGGCTGCCTCAGCATGGGCCCCAAGCTCAATTTGGCATTGAGCACAGCCAAAACAAGGCAGCTGGAGGCATGCACAGACACAGGTGCTATAACAGTTCATCTCCCCTAAATGATCACATGTGCTATTTGCAGAAATGTGAAAACAGAACTGCACAATGAATGACAGATACTCCCCCTGGTCAGAGCCGTCAGGAGCCCCAGGCTGCTCTATTGTGCAGGACAGGACGCTGCGCTCACACAGAATTTCATGGTCTCTATTTTATAGGGAAGGAGCAAGCATAGCAACACCACAACATATTGTAAAATCATTTGCATTCATTCGCATGAACATAAAATCTCAGCAGCCCCCCCCAGACCTTGCACATCATATCAAGAAGCTATCGCAGCCACAATAACTGCCTCACAGCAAAGAGGGACCATTTCACCGATGTACTAATTGCAGAGCACATCGTGCCAGGGCTCCTGGGGGAGGAGGAGAGGAAAGCTGTGGGGAGGACTGCACAAGTGGTTCATTTGCATCGGATGCCCTTATTATTCGTCCAAGTTCTTTCTTTTTCAGTGTTAATTAAAGCTCACGCTGCGACAGCCACGAGGCAGGGAGGCACACTGAATGACTGCCACATATTTCAGCAGGTTTCATTTATTTCACTGCCTAACACTTTTTCCAGGTCCCTAAAAACCTAAGTAGGATATGAGGGGAATAAACTCCTGCTTTTGTGGTACAAATAACCCTGTTGATCTCCTCCATGGACAATGTACAACACCAGTGGGCATCCAGAGCTTTCCTCTGCACCCAGTCCTTGGGAGTCTCCCAAATATGAGAAGTGCTCCTGACTGCTTGCTGAGAGCACGGTTTGCATTTACAGCAGGGGGAGACAATGGCTCTGTATTGTTTGGGGCAGCAGACAGGTTAGCACAGGGCTCATGTCAGTGGCTCCAACACTAATTTAACTTCAAAAAGTAAGGTCTCTTTCAACAGACTGCCCTGCATGAAGTCTTGGGCCAGCAGAAGCATAAAATCTGGTACTACCACCAAAAGCCTGCAGGTTTCTGTTCAAACGGTGAGAGGAAAGCTCCCTCCACCCTATTTTCTTCTTCTTCTTCCAATGGGAAACATGCAGTATTTTGCTGTGTGCACACTGCCATCACTGGATGTACAGCAGCAGGAAGGCTTGCAAAGCTGTTCCTCCAGACCAAGCTCCCTTTTCTCCTGCCCTGTCACATCCTGAGCTGTGCCACATCCTGGTGCCATGGAGAGAAGATAGAGGAAATTCAGAGGCTAATTCGTAATGAGCACAGTCCTTTGCGGGTTTGGACCAGTCCGGAAAACCTACTGTGCTGCCAGTGAACTTCAGAGTTAACACTCCCTCTTTAAATTATATTTTGCAGACATGGTGACATCACTGCCTGTGGGCTTAAGTGCACAGATGTGCTCTATCAATTATATTTTCATGGAATCACAGAATGGTTTGGGTTCAGGAGGACCTTAAAGCCTGTCCATTTCCAACCCCCTGCCATGGGCAGGGCTGCCACCCAGTGGGTCAGGCTCCCCAGGGCCTCATCCAACCCAGCCTTGAGCACCTCCAGGATGTGGCATCCACAGCTTCTCTGGGCAGCCTGTGCCAGGGCCTCACCACTCTCTGAGTAAAGAACTTCCCCCTAACACTTAACCTAAATTTCCTCTTTCTGGAAATTCAGCTTGTCCTGTCATTATCTGCCCGTGTAAAAAGTCACTCTCTCCTGCTGATAAGCTCCCTTCAAGTACTGGAAGGCTGCAATGGGGTCTCCCCTCAGCCTTCTCTTCTCCAGGCTAAACAACCCCAGCTCCCTCAGCCTTTCTTCACAAGAGAGATGCTCCAGCCCTCTGACCATCTTTGCTGTCCTCCTCTGGACACGCTCCAACAGCTCCGCATCCTTCTTGTGCCGGGGGTCCCACACCTGGACGCAGTACTCCAGATGGGGCCCCACGAGATCAGAGCAGAGGAGCACACCCCTCCCCCTACCGGCCACCCCCTGCTGGCGCAGCCCAGAACACCGCCGGCCTTCCGGACCATCGTACGTCACTACCTCCCGCCGTGACGCGCGGGCGGCCAGCTAATAGCGGGCGGTGCTGGGACGAGGCCCCGCCCAAGCAGTCGGCGCGGAGCGGGCGCTGCAGAGGCGGCGCGTTGGGGCCGGGCCGGGAGCGGGGCGATGGAGGAGGGCGAGGGTCGCGTCTTGTACTTCGCGTACGGCAGCAATCTGCTGCGGGAGCGGCTGCTGCTGCGCAACCCCTCGGCGGCGCTCTGCGCCCGGGGCCGCCTGCAGGTGCGTGCGGGGCGGGCGGCGAGGGGAGCCGATAGTGAGCGGAGCGGGCTCTCTGTGGGGCTGCCCTGAGAGCAGCAGTCGGGTTCAGCTGTGTGCTTCCCTGCCTGCAGGGCCTTGTCCAGGGTCCTTACAGCAGATCAGTGCTGATCAGAGCCCGGATGTATGTAAGCAAAGCTGTGCGGCTGAGTAGGCTTTTTTTTTGGTTGTGTTGCCGGTTTTTTTTTGTTTGTTTTTGTTTTTTAAATCATTTTTGCCTTTGCTGCTTTGTTTTGTTTTCTTATTGATCAGGCAGTCTTCCTTAAAGCCCTTTTCTTTCCCTTCTGTGCTGCTAGGAAGGGCTACACGTTGTCTAACAAGTTGGAATGAAACTCTGACCCGTGTGAGGTCAGGTGTGAAATGACCCTGGGAAAATGCAAGAACAAGTTGTTTTATTTTGCCTGTATGGCAACATTTGGTATTACCTGTAAGAAAAAAAGCAGTACTTGGTTTCTAAAATAATGTTTTGACTTGCAGTACCTGCATGGGTTGGAACCAGCTGACATTTAAGGTCCCTTCCAACCCAAGCCATTCTATGAGTAAAGCTCAGTCAAGGAGGCATGTGTCTCGACCTAAAAGTACCCAGGAATGTTCCAACTGAGTGATGAAACGGCATAAAAGATGAGAAAATACACAATTGGTATCTTATGTCTGGGCACTTAGAGAATCCTCCTTAGACAATGAGGAAAAGACCCAAAGCTCCCTGCCTTGGAAGCGTTGTTATTATCCCCCGCTAGAAATTTTTAGTTAATAGTTAGATGTCTTCAGATCAGACTTCTGCCAGCAGTGTTTTCTGGCAGACATCTCTCCCCTTTGCCCCTTTTCTACCTGGAGAAGTGGAAAAGGCTGACTTCAGCCCCCCATGAGATCCTGCCTACGTGACTATCAGTTCCTCCCCCCGTGGCTCCAGCTGGCTTCTTGTAGGCTCTGCTTTAGCTGCCCCTTTCACATTAAGAACAGATAACAGCCTCTATCTTGAGCGGAATGGAAACTGATTGTCTGCATTGGTTTCACTTGCAGGGTTTTAAGCTCACTTTTGGCCATCATCAAGGCAGGACAAGTTCTATCTGGCATGGAGGTACAGCTACCATTGTTCAGAGCCCTGGAGACGAAGTGTGGGGAATAGTGTGGAAATTGAACGCTAGCAATATAAGTTCACTGGATAAGTAGGTGACTTAACTTTGCTGACTTCTATTACTTTAGAGAGCAATTCAAAAGTAATAGGTAACTTTCTGTGAAAAGCAGTGTGGAAGCTTTTGCTGCAATCAAGAAGATGCTTTGGATTTTAATGTGTGCATATCACTCCATAGTATTGTAATTGCTTCTGAAATACTTGAGATTAAAATAGCTTTGTTTTCAAGCAAACGCTACCTTAGGTATATTTTAGTAAAGTACGGGTGTTGATTTGGAGCTGATACATTGACCAGGTTACACTTTTCTTTTTTTTAACTCCTCTTCTCACAATATTCTGTTCCATAAATGTGTTTAAACTTTGTCCTTAGGGAAGATCCAGGCAGGGAGCTGGGGCAGTATTGTTTTTCCCCTTAAGTGGGAGAGATTCTCTGCACCATCACAATGCATGGTGGAGAACATTCTGCCCATGTTCAATAGTTAAGACAATTAAAGGCAGCCTGAGCAAGTTGTTCCCAACCTGTACCCAGGTTAGAGAGCCTGGAAGACCATCTGGGTAAACAAATGAAGGAGTGACAAAACTTCCAGCAGGGCCCAAGACTTTGCTTCTGGTCCACAAGGATTGTTTGTTCAAAGCAGTTCATTACTGTTAAATAATTGTAGCAGAAGTCTGAGCTAGTGAGGCTAAAGAATCAAGGCCTATTAAACTAGCTAAAAGCATTAGGCTAACACAGTTCTCCTGTTTCTGGTACCATAGCAACCTTGGTTATGGCCGCACTGTGCTACCTAGGTATGTCCTTGTAATCTTGGCTATGAAATTTGAAGCTCCAACTTGCTTTTCATTGCCTGCAGTGAACCTGGAAGATAACAAACTGTTGACCAAGTTCTATTAGTACATAACGAGAAGGGGCACATTCAGCACTCTCATGTCCTGCTTGGGAGCGTTAGTTCCAAAGAAGACATCTAGGTAGCATGCTGCTGGCTGGTGGGAGCTTCACATGTCCCTGCTTTCTTATCTGCTTGGTTCCCCATCAGCTGGGGGTGGGGAACCAAGCCCCTTCTGACCCATACTGAAATGTACTGAATTACCATTCTTTCCCGAAGTGTTAACTTCACCAGGTAAAAATCCTGTCTGGCAGTACCTGCTTTGATAGCAGCACTATGTGCTTCCCTTTAGGGGCAGTATTTTATATTTTAACCTCAACAAGTGTTGCTTACATGCCATGGAATTGCAGATCCCTGACATTTTTAGAGAGGGGACAGCCTTTAATGCTAGCTAAGATGCTAGAGACTCGAGTGCTATAACTTCACCAAAAAGACACTAACTTTTTCCTAGCTGTCTCGCTGGTGCCAAGAAGGTGAACTGGAAATGGATGGAAATAGGATGTATTCTTGCCTTTTGTAATGATAGCAGAATCATAGGATATCCTGAGTTGGTACAAACCCACAACCATCACCAAGTCTAGCTTCTGGCTCCATACAGGACTACCAAAAAATTAAACCTGAGACCATTGTCCTGACTCTTCTTGAACTCTGGCAGGCATGATGCTGTGGTCTCTTCCCTGAGGGGCCTGCACAAATTTTCCCCCTGCAGTGGCAAATAGCAGCTCTGTAGATAGTGTTCTTCTAAGGACTGCTGCTAACCAACTTTAATGAGCATGCGTCTGTTGCTGGTGAAGATCTTGGGATTCTTTTGCTATGCACAAGTAGATAGTTCTCAACTAACTTTTTTTTTCCTGGCATTCCCATGTATCAAGTTAGAAAAAGGCTTTTCCATCTTTTTACTATTTTCCATCTGCATGCATCCCTCAGTCTTTGAAAGAGACAACTAATCAAAACACCATTTTTATAAGCAGTGTTAGAACTCGTGTAACTGCACATCTGAGAAGCTAATTGTGATATAAAAATTCTCTCTTATATTACTTCTTTAGCTCTTATTGTTTCTTCAGACATCCGTTGGTGGCTAAATTCTACTGGTTAAAATCAGAAAGTAGCCTTGGTTTTGTACTTGCTTTTAATTTCCTAAGGCAGCATGATTTTACTAGTTAGAAAAACAATATATATATGTATTTGCCCTGAACTAATTCATTGTTACTGTACAGGTCTTGCACAAATTAAAGATTGTCATGGATTATTCACTTGGGAACGTGCATTGAAAGACTTGTGGCAGTTTCCTTCTATTCAAATGTAACACAGTGGGCAAGATAAACCTTTGCAAATGTTTAGTTTCTGGGCAGAAGGTAATCTGATAATCTCGATTGAATTTCTCTTGTAGATTACCAGTCTTGCACAGTAACTAATTCACAAGCAGTACTCTCTAGTGTTGCAAGTTAGCTGCTGGTTATATTTTTTAAGGTGTTGAAATGATAAAAGTGAATGCTACTTCTTCTGTAGAAACTAATTTTTGGATATGAAAGTAGTTTGCAAAAAAAGCACTGCAATATGTTTTGCTTTATTTCTTTAAGTTAGATAACAGTGCAAATCAGTATTCTGAATTGTTGTGCTAAATGCATAGATTTAATTGCACACTTTGAAAGATGTTACTCACGCATTGATTACTGAGAATGAAAGGAACATATGTCATTTTTAGGCAGGAAGGAGTTGAAGAAGGCATTTATATCCCAATAGAAGTTAACGTCCACACTGAAGAAGGAAAGGTTCTGACCTGTCGAAGCTACCAGATGAAGGACTATGTTTGCGGTCCCCCGTCTCCCCAGTATAAAAAGGTGGGTGTTGCATCCAGAGAGAGAGAACATAAATATATAATGCAGTACTTGTGTCCTGTTTAATAAGTACTTTATTTACGGTGGATGAAAGGCAATTCTAACGTTAAGGTACAACTTAATCCTTATGCAATGTACTACTGTAATGATGCTTACTGAAGACTGCTAGCTCATAAAGATGTACAAATCAGTTTTATTATCTGCTTTGGTTCTGCTTTGCACGAAGCCTCTATTTAAGTCATGAATTAGTTATGACTGACACAAGGATTTCTGAAGGATCCCAGTTGTTTCCATACATGCGGCAGTTTTCTGTTCAGGACTAAAAAAATCAATGTATTCCACTTCAGTGGAGTATAGTTCTAGGACAGAGGGAAACTTCTGCGGGGAGAACACAGTACCCAGCTCGTAGTCTCAATGACATGGATTATCTCTGCTCCCTTATAAATTGTCTTGCTATCTTCTAATACATGAGTTCACCTGTCTTATTTTACCAGATGCATCATGAGTAGATCACAGCATTTCCAGCACCACCATAGGGCACTGCAGGATTCTCACCTGATTGCTGGTGGGGCAAAAACGTTTCAACACTGTTCTGGAACTCGCTGACTGTAGAGACACATGATCCAGTCACGCAGCAGGCTTGACCTGCTTAGCTTGTGAGATCTGATGAGGACCTAGCCTCAGGTGGCATGACTGCATGTCTGGAATTCTGCAGTAATTAGCAACTGCAAATAGATATCACTGTAGCATTGTAGGGTTTTTATTGTTTGTTTTTTTATTTTTAACCACAAGCAAAGAAACAGGGCTCAAGTCTGTTAAATCTCATTTTCCTATCTGAACTAAGGAACTGACTCCCACAAATCATCTTCCAGGAGCACAGCAAAGACCTGCTCTGCTGCTGCAGGATTTCTTAAGAGAAAGCTTGCTTGGAAAGCAGGCTTTGCTGCTTCACAAACCTCCCCCTTCCCTTCCTGCTTCCGGTCTAACCAGATCTTCAGGGCTTTTCAAAGAATTGATACATTGAGTCTGTTGCTGCACCTGAGCTCTCCCTAGTATAATATAAGAGCAGACTTCCAGTTTTGGCAACTTGATCCAGTTAAACATCCCTTCCTGCTGTTGTCAGGGTAAGCTGTTCTCCCCCCGCACCTCACCCTGGTTTATTTGTTTAAACTAAGTTGACCAGGTAAGAGGGCTAGAAATTCATAAAGATGACTGCATCTGCACAGTGCATCCATCTATTGTTGTGTACTTCTTGTGGTAAAGTTAATTGCTTCTAGGCACTTCATCCTTGGGTATCCTGGCTGTTGAATGCATGAATGAATATTTGCAATACTGTCAGCTTTTAAAGTCTGTGTATTTATCTCTTTCACTCCTATTTGACAGTTTGCTAGTGTGTCTTTCAAGCCTTGGCTCCTACATCCTCCTCTTTTCCTCTCGCAGTCACCTTGTTTCTCTTGCACTAAAAGTTTAGGTTTTCTTTTCTTTTCTTTTCTTTTCTTTTCTTTTCTTTTCTTTTCTTTTCTTTTCTTTTCTTTTCTTTTCTTTTCTTTTCTTTTCTTTTCTTTNTTTCTTTTCTTTTCTTTTCTTTTCTTTTCTTTTCTTTTCTTTTCTTTTCTTTTCTTTTCTTTTCTTTTCTTTTCTTTTCTTTTCTTTTCTTTTTTTTGGATGTAGAAGGAAAGCTGCAGTAACAAATTAAGGAATCTGTTTTCACAAAGCTACGTATAAATTCCTGTTACTCCTGTAACCTATCTAGGCATTCACTATTGTGCTTTGGATTTGATCTGAATGAACTGAATGAACAACTTAACTAACTGTGGACTCTTGAGAATGTTCGTAGCATTTCAAAATCTTAGGAGTATGCCTTGGTGGTCCCTGGTTTTCTCTTGTTGCCTTAAGTGGTTCTTTCTGTTTCAGTAAATGTTTGGAGGGATCTGTTGTTACTAACATTACTATTGAAGTCTTTTTTTCCTCTGCTTTCTCGCTATAGGTTATCTGCATGGGTGCAAAGCAGAATGGCTTGCCAACTGAGTATCAGAAGAAATTAGAAGCTATTGAAGATAATAACTATGCAGGACCGGTGCCAATCTTAGAAGAAATTGAAGCTGCTGTTAAAGCAAACAAAATAAATTTTGCGTAGAATAACTCTGTGCTTGCTTGGCCATTCACCTTGGGTTAGATCTTTCTCCTCACAGCGCTGATCAACGGTTTCTTTATTTATCAAGATGAGTTTTCTGTACATCTACTGTAAACTATTAGACATAATTTGCAGTCTGGAGATGCCCTGACATCGACAACTTCTTCACTTTGTATTTATAGCTTAGGTACATGCAGATTCGTAAATTAGCTTTCTGTAATTCTTACGCAGCTCTGCATGCAAATTTGTGCTTTCTGTCCTGTTCACAGGCCTTTTTTAAAAGAAAAGACCCATTGTGCTAGCTATTTGCATTTGTTAGCCTCTGAGGAATAGGGGCTGCAGCATCAGGCCCTTTGTTCATAAATGCCGTATACACAACTGTCAAGATTTACAAAGATTTGCTAGAGTTGAATCTACTCTGCACTCTGAAGCTATACTAAACTTTTTTCTCTGTCGCTTCTCACAAAGGTTTAAAGCCCAACCTATCTGAAACTGTGGTGCTACTGTTCCCATTTATATCGTTAACAAAAGAGAAATATTTGTAACTGTTTACATGTTTTTAAGTGTTAACCTGAAAGGGGACTCAGGCTTGAAAACAGCATGCAGGAAAAGGTCTTACTCAAAATATAACAGCCTCCCCTTCTCTAATAATCAGCATAGCCGAACTACTTAGGTACAACCAACAGATTTTAAATAATCCATTTTGGATAATTCTGTGGTTTTTAACTACTTTTTTTAACTGTCTTGTTGCTTATCTAAGACTTGCTGATTTTACTGTACTTCAGACCAAATCTCCTGAGAGTTAATCCTAGTGCATCTGTGTCATAGCTTTGCCTATTAAACCATAGAGGAACAGACTTTGCCTTTTTCTCACAGCATTGACAATCTTCTGCAAAACTGGTGGCACTTGTGAGGTTTACAGTACTTGTACAGTAATTCGCAGTCTATGGTACGTGGCAGCCTCTTGTCTGAGGATGACAAAGGAAAACTGGCAACCTGTGTGAAGCAATGGAACTTTGGCTTCTCTTCTGTGCAATAAGATATAATCAGTGTCACTGTGTGACAGCTTAGATGGAAAAAATGAAAAAGTAGCAAACTTACCATGTCTTCTCTGTGTATTTTTTATTCATGTGGACTTCTGCCAGGGATGTGTGTAATTGCTGTCCTGATGTCACATACAACATGAGGGCTGTTCCTAAAGCTGGGCACCACAACTGCAGTAAAACATGCTACTTTTTGTATTAGCGTTGTCTGATCTGAACCTGAGTAAATAAAAATGCAGTTACCAAACGTCCCTGTGCCTGTGCAATGCATTCTTCAGGAATACCAGTGTCACTTATTTAAGTTATGAAGTGGGCGATGTGTAAGTGTAACTGAAACTTTCATTGGGTCTTTGCACTTGTCATGGATGCAACTGCAGTATAGAGGGCAAAAAACAAAGGGCCCAGCACCTTAATGCCACAACCGCTTGTTTTGCCTTACCTTTACCAGGCTCCTTGGGCACTTTTAACCAGGTGTTTTACTGTAGCAAGAAGAAAATGGAAAATAATCACCTGGCTGCCCCAGCACAGGGAACTGATGATGGGTACTTGATGGCTCCTGCTGAGGAAAGCGGTGGGAGCCCGTGCAGGATGGGGAAGGGCTCAGACTCAGGGGAGGAGGAATGGCGGGCTTTGTGAAGAACCCTTCTGCCATCTTTGTGGGGAGCAAGGGCAGCGCCTAAAAGAGAAGCCTTCGGCCACGGCTCTGTGGGGAGGAGCTGCTTCCCGCCGGGGAGGAGAGATCGCGTGTGGGGCGGGAGCTGCCTCCCTGGGGGCAGCGCTGTTCCGCTCCTCCTCCCCTCCGTCCCGTCCGCGCAGCGGTGAGTGCAGGGGAAGGGCCGGGGCAGACGCAGGGGTCGGCCGGCATGTCCTGATGTGAGGGGTGTCGGCTGGTGGGAGGGGGACGTCCGGCAGCGGGGCTGGGGCTGGAGCCGGAACCCGGCTATTTAAGGGCAGAAATCAAAGTTTCTGTCTCTTCTGCTGTCGTGTTCGAGGCTACAGGATGGAAGGGGAGGGGCTGCGTCGCAGCGCTCCCGCTGCCGCCCAAGTCCCCTGTGAACTGGTGCCCCAAGTGCCCAAGTGCCCCTGTGAACTGGTGCCCCAAGTGCTAAACCGAGTGCTCCTGCCGCAGGGCCGCTGAGGGCGATGTAGTGCTCCTGGGGAAGGGGCCGTGAGCCCTCGGGCTGAGGCCCGCGGCGGGAGGGGCGGCGTAAAGGCATCGCTCAGCCCGCGTGGCCGTGTCCTTTAGAGGGGGATGCAAACATGAAATGCCGTTTACTTGTTGTAAACTTGACGGAGGATCCAACTGCGTGCCCTGACTCACGCAGGAGTCATTGAGGCCTCGGTGCTTTCCTCAGTTAATGCAAAAATCAGGTGGATGTGTGAGAAGTGGGAGCTGCCTGCCTTGTTCACGTCGCCGTGTCGTGGCTGTGGAGCGGCGTGGCAGGAGGGGGCCTTCCATGCGGCAGGTTTGACCTGGCACTGCTGAGGCCGCACCTCGAGTGCTGTGTTCGGTTTTGGGCCCCTCTCTACAAGGAAGACATCGAGGCCCTGGAGTGGTCCAGAGAAGGGCAGTGGAGTTGTGAGGGGTCTGGAGCACAAGTCTTTTGGGGAGTGGCCAACAGAACTGGTATTGTTCAGTCTAGAGAAGAGGAAGCTCAGGGGAGACCTGATCGCTCTCTACAGCTGCCTGAAAGGAGGTTGTGGTGAGGTGGGGATCGGCCTCTTCTCCCAGGTAATAGCGGTAGGATGAGAGGGAATGGCCTCAAGTTGTGCCAGGGGAGGTTCAGGTTGGGTATTAGGAAGAAATTATTCTCAGAGAAAGTAGTAATGCATTGACACAGGCTGCCCAGGGAGGTAGTGGAGTCACCATCCCTGAAGGTGTTCAAGAACTGCATGGATGTGACCCTGAGGGATGTGGTCAGTGGGCATGGTGGGGGTGGGTTGGTGGTTGGACTAGGTGATCATTAAGGGCTTTTCCAACTTTAATGATTCTGTGATTCTCTGAAGTCGTTCCCCACCTCACCAGTTAAAAATATTCCCAAAGATTTCTCCGTCTGAAGGATATTTCTTTGCATTGTAGTAGTGGTTCCTTTTTATTTATTAAATGCTTTCCTGAAACTCACCAGAAAGTAGTTATCAGGGAGCCACACAAAGTCTTTCTGACAGAGACTTGGTAATTCATCCAAACCTGGCAGGTAAAGCTCCATTTGTTCACAAGTATGCTGTTAAGAAATGTAGCAGCAAAACCTTCCAAGGGTATGAACATTTCCCTAAGAGCCTGTGTCTTATAAACAAAAGCATGTCAGTTTGGAGGCAGAAATAATTCCTTCTATATTCTTTATTATCTGTTGCTCGTCAGTCAGCTGGGGATAGCAACAGAAGCTTGCACTAATAGTCAAAAGAGAGAATAGGGGGAAAATCACTGAAAGGCGCTGATCTCAGTGACAACAAGGCAGCGCAGAACCACAGGAGCTATATCATGGATTTGCACTTATGTGATGTTGATGTATAGCTTCCAGGGCATTTACTGATATTTAGTAGTATTGATTATAGTTACGCAAAGTTTTTGAAAGGCAGTATGATGAATGTGTTTTAACCCATAGATACAGAATGTCACTTAAGATCAGTACAGGGACTCCATACAAGCTCTAGTTTTACAACACCATCTATGCTGCAGGAATAACGGCTATTTTTTCTTAAATGCTGGGAAATAAATAAATTTTATCGCTTCTCATAAAAATATGTAGACTTTTCATGTAGTGCATATGCCCATTTACTTCTAGCACTTGCACTTATTTACTGTTCTTGTACTATGTAAAATAGTTGAAGTTCTTTTAAAGGTGAGGTTACAAAAAGAAACAGCTCTGAAATTAATACTGTGTGCAAGTAAGCTCTTGTTTATTTGCTATATTCAAAGACATTGTGTCACACATTAAATAAGATTGGTAAAATCAATTTCTTTTTCAGTCTCTCCCAGAGACAGCAAATACTTCAGTTTAGATTGGCCTGAGTGAGCCGGGATTACCATAGTTAATGAAAACACCTCAGGATCTCCAGTTCTCCCTTTGCTGTGATGACCCTGAAGTGGGATGGCTATCACTGTAAAATAGCTTTTCTCACCTGAAGGCACAGTGTCTCATACTTCTGAGTGAAAGGGGGCATGATGGTCTACAGCCACCTCTGTGAGAGTAACTTTGAATGCTGCTCTCAGAAGACTGTGCCAATAAATATGGGAAAGTCTCTCCAAGACTCCACTTGCCCTGGGCTGGCACTGGGGTGTGTGCACGTACTTAGCTGTTGCCCTTGCCAGAGCTGGCTACAGGGTGCTGTGAAATCTTGAAGATATTCCAGTCTCTGGTAGCTAGTGCTGTGGCATGGGACTTCTTTTCACAGAAAATTTGAAGGAACAGTTTTTGCTAGAATAGCAACAGTACAGAAGAACCTTACTATTGATTTAGTTTTCAGCTCTTCGGAAGTATTCGTATTGGTCTTAAATTAGCTGCTCTGAATGACTGCTATTAATTAATTTGCTCCGTCTACGGGCTTTGTTGCTTCATCATACACCATTTTCTTGGGAGCAGCCAACTCGGTGAGGAGTTAATTCTTCAGTTTACCCTAATGCGGAATTCTTTTCATCTCTTAAGACCCTTCAACTCCTTTACCTACAACATTTCCTTTTAGTAATGTCCTATTATAATAAATGTTATTGCTACCAGTAAACCAGAGCATTCCTCACTACCAGAGGACTTGCAACGCTGGCAGTTGAGCAAGCACGGCAGTTTTGCTGGAAGGAAAGTAAGCAATCTTAGTGAAAAGAGGATATGAGAAGGTCAAGGCCAGGAAAACTGCAACTGTGTGTATGCTTACACAATGCTGAGGATTTTTAAATAAAGGGAAGTCAAAAGAAGCACTGGATAGAAGTGCCAATACCTTCACTCAGAAGCTATCAGTACTGCTGCTGCTTGTTGACATGGATTACATAAAACCTTGCTGTAAGCACTGATACTGTGACTAATTTCATTTCACTTTTTCATTTCCCTCCTTATTCCTGACCTGATACCCATCTTGCTTCCTCTTTGTTATTCTCAGTTTTGCAGGCTTATGATAAGCATCCTCTGCCAGTCTGGCTATTGCTTTTGGTATCCCTTCCATCCCCACTGACTCTTCATTTGGCCAAAGCTGTCCTCTGTCTCTTCTTTGCCTTTGCAATGGATGGGTGAGCGCTCTGCTTTCTGGTTCTTTTTAGTTCCTGATGGTCTGTTATGTGCTCTCTTCACCGGACTGAAGCTGCTGTCCTCAAAGAGGCTATCTGAATTTTCTTTACAGCATCATTGGCAGCCTCTTTAGTAAGGCATTAGTTTTTCCTTTCCCCCTCAGGAAGAAGTCCATTCTCCTCCCAGACAGGAAGCTTTTCCCCAGTTGTGCCTGTCCCCTTGTCTCTCCGTACCAGACCCCTACTTTGCCCAGGTATGATCCCTCTTGCCTATCTCTGTTCCTCCTTCAGTGTTCTGCTGATTTAGGGACTTCACAGAGCTGGCAATTATCTCCATTTCTCCCTGTGTATATACCCTTTGTACAAACCTCAACGTTAATGTTCAGCTGTAGCTGTTAGAATAGCTGGTCTCTCTTTATTGTAACTTAGTGATATTTGAATTGGACTGTAAGAAGCTCGGGGTGGCTTTCAGGAAATTATTTAGTTCGTTAGTCCTTTCAGAAATTGAATGGCTGCAGAATGAGGCAGTGGTTCTCAACTGTGTCCATGTTTAGGCTTTTTTCAGTGCACTGAGGCGCCTCAACATTAATGTGTGTCTCAGTCTTTTCTACCAGCATCCCCGTGACTGATGTACTGGAATTGAATCCAGCAACTGGAGTGCCCAAGATAGGAGAGAGAACTCCATGGCCTAGCAAGTGATTGCTTTCAACACCCTTTTCTAAGCCACATAAGCATTTGCCCTTAAACATACCCTAGCACTGTAAAGCTAGTAGATCCTTGTAATGGGAGACTTGGCGCGTTGTAACCCTGTCATCCATCACTCCAACAGGCCACGCTGAGGAAGCTGGCACTCTTTCCAGAAAGAGAGATGATGGACTTGCAGATAAGTTTGATACCTCATAACGTCTATGCATTGGTCTGCTGTTTCCAAACAGTTTTAGCTAGCCAAACAGAATTATGCATGTCAGAATCCTACAGGCTTTTTTTTTTCTGAAAGAATAAGCACATTTCTCACACTGGTGAGGACTTGCAGGTGCTGTTGCACCTGGAAGTGCTATGGTAGGAAATTTTTGTGTTGGCTTTAGTCTGGGTAGAACCAGAAGTTTCTTCATGAATCTGGTACATGTACGTACCTGCCTTGCTGTTAACTATGTGCCAGGAACTGTTTTTGTTCCACTACCACTTAAGGTGTTCACCTGTTCATCTGCCATGACATTTTCTTAGTCTGTAGATGGTGAAGGCTTTTCATTTTTCTTCTTAAAAGAGGTCAGTGAAAAATACTGTTTTCTCCAGTACTAAGTGTTTTTCATCTTCCAGCTCTGCCTTCACTGTTCTGCATTTTCTATTCTTTCTCCATTTTTCCCTGGTGCTTGGCCTCACCTTCCAACAGCAATCAGTTTCTCTGCTGACATGGACTTAGTCAAATGGGGGGCAGGCTTATTTGAGACCTTCTGATCTTTCCATGTTTTCCTTGTACTTGTGTTTCTGCTGTGGTTTTTTTTCCTTATCTTCTTTTTAGATGGATCTGAAAGAGTAAGGAAACTATTTCTATTTATTCTGTACTCTTGACAGCACCTTGGTTCAATATTATGGGTTCCTGGATATTTGCCTTAGTTGTCACAAACTGAAAAGAAAGAACGTGGTCCTAGTACAACCAATGGAAGCAGGTGTTGAGTAGAGACAGTATAGAAAAGGGTTAATGTTCCTATTGCCTGTGTTTTTAAGGTGACTCTATCTCTTTAAAAGCTTGCAAAAGCTTTAGAGTAAATGATGTTTTCAGCATTGTTTGGTCTTCATGGTAGAGTTCATTTATGAAATGAGTTTTCTTAAACAATGAGATGTGCCAGCGTGGCTTCTAGGAAGCCGAGTGACTCAGAAATCAGCCACTTCATCTGGTGGGTCATGTGGATGATGCAATGAAAGCTTGGTTTGTCTGAGGACCTGCAGTCACTCACTCATGTGATAAGAAAGTCAGATCACTTGCTTCCATTCCCTTCGGCTGAAATTATTTTGCTGTTTTTCAGTTGACTGTGTCACAAAGTAGTTGTGCTGGGGATTTGCCCAGCCTCTGCCTTTGTGGGGCTCATCTGTGCAGATCAGCAACCATGAGATGCAACCTGCTGGCCTCTTGAAATCACAGGAACTAGGCTACATGGTTCTCAGTGTACACAGACAGTATCGCTAAAATGCATTTTTTTTTAATACATGTATAATCAGAATCTAAAAATGTTCTTCCAGATATCCCTTGGCCTGCTGAGGCAGCACCACTTTTTGCCCTGTTACTGTGGGGTGCCAGTAGTTTGCATTAATCATGCAAGTTCTTGCAAAAAGTCTTTTTACATGGGAGATTGTATGTACAAGGTTCATGCCTAAGTCGTATCTAAATGAACTTATTGTTGAATTGTAATTACAACATCATGACTTCTGTGTGGCTAGATTAACTGGAAATAAATTGGAAAAAAGCCTTTAGTAATACAAGAGTAGTCTTGTAGTTCTTGGTTCCTACTGCTATATGCCTTGTAAAGCAGAATGGAAATAATAGCTGTCCAAGAGCTCCCAAGAGCTGGTATGGAGCACAGAGGCACAAACAGCATATGTATTTGAAGGCAAGGAGAGAACAGGCATGCTAATGAGCACCATTTCTACACAAAACTTCTGCAGCAGAGGGAAGGTTTCCTGAGCACGTGGCTGCTGGGCTGAGCAGTCGTGGTGTGTCTCTAGGTGCATGTACATGGATGGGTATTGGGCAGTCAAGTGTAAGTGTTTGTGCAGGTTTCGAACTGTAGCTTCACTGCAATCTCTTCCCTGTATGCAAGTGGAGGTGGCTTGGATCCCAGTGTGAATTAGGATGCCAACCTCCAGGCACAGCTTGTGATATACAGAAGAGCCTGCAAATGCAGCAACTCTGTGCTGTTCAGGCTCAAGCAGAGGTACAGGTTTTTTTTGTGTGTGAATTACTATAGATGAGCTCTTGTATATTTAAAATCATTCATTTCAGACCTTTCTATAGCATTGTTATTCTTCACATCTGGAAAGACTGTACTTTTGGCTTAATGGTTACTCGTTGGAATTTGATAAGATTAATTAAGATTTAATTTAATCAACGCAGTGGGATTTTCCCTGTTTTACATACCGTCCGAATCAAGAGTTTTAAGAGGTATGAGGTGCCCTGTGCCCCTAAGTGGTATATTGGTTCTTAAAACTGTAGCAACATTTTCACAGTGGGCATCACCTTGCTCTTGGCTTCCTTAACAGAAACATCTGACCAGTGGTTTTCTCACAGCCTCAGCTCTGCCTCTCAAGTCTGCCCTGAATTGAATCGTTTTGTCTTAGCTAAAACTGTCATATTCTAGCTAAAACTCTCAGTTGATAATTCCTCACTTCTGGGGACGTGTATCCTACTGGCAAAATTTCACACAGAAACTTCTACTGTAACAAAAAGCAAAATGAATTGCTACTATAAATTAATTATTTCTACACAATTAATTGCTATGAAATAATACCATTTTATTCCACTTATTTTCTTGTAGGACAGGTGCCCTGCTTTGCCTGCTGAAACATGAGAAGCTATTAAAAATACTCAATTATGTATCAAAAACAGGCAGTTAATAAAGTATATGGAAGGTTAGAGGCAAGCTGCAGTGTTTATATTACTGGAGAGACTGTCTGCAATAGATAATTTTTTTTCCTAGACGGAACAAATGAATGGAAGTACCTGAGGAGGATAGATTTTTTTTTAAAAAATAAAGTTGGTAATGGTATTTCACAGAGGTTGGAAGTATTCTTAGATGGCCAATGGAGGGATGTATCTGCAGAGGATAATGTTTAAATTGAGGTTCTGTGCAATTAATTTTCCAGGCTCAGCAATGCTAAGGACAAATTGCCTGTTTCCTTGAAGTTAACCCCAAGCTGACTCCTCGCTGCAGACAGTTTCCCAAAGATGATGCTGGGCAGAGCAGCTTCTTGCTGTCTCAGCTATGGAAGGCAACCTTTGTGCTAACTGGAAGACTTCTGTGGAAAAACCTCTAGCAACAAGTCCTCCATCCTTCATTGCCTTGCTGAAGGTATACCGAGAGCTCCTGGTTAGTAAGATCCGACACACCCAGTGTTTGATTGACAACTTGATTAACAATGAGTACTTCTCCACTGAAGATGCAGAGATTGTTGTCCAGTTTCCAACTCAAGCAGATAAGGTATTATTTTTATTTCACTAACCAGCTTAAACTTTTCGATATTTTCAACTTATTGTTGGATTTTATGGGCTTAACGTCTTTCTCAATCTTTATTATTTTGAACAATCACCGCCCTATTCCTTCTGGACAAGTGTCTGGAAGCACAGCCAGCACTGCTTAGAAGCCCACTGGCAGCTGCAAAAATGAACATGCTGATAATTGCTGTTCTGCCCCCTGAGCTGCAGCTTTGCTCTCTGCTAAGGAGGTGACCACAGTGGCTGTTAGGCTGAAGCTTTGATGCTCACATGCCTTCATTATCATGTAGAGTGTTACAAGGATAATCTACTTCAGGATGCCAAGGGACAGATCAGCTGCTTTAGAGGAGAAGATGGAAATTAAATATTATTTTAGAAGTTCATCATTGCATGTTGTCTGTGTGCGTACTTTCCCTTCTCTTTAGAAGTCCTATTTACATTATAAATGTTTGCTTGTAAAACTGATACAGCCTGGCACCTTTGGGTTTGTAAATCATCTCTGGGTATCAGTAGCAAGCATTTTTCCCTGTTCCTTAGACTGGAGAAAATTATCAGAGGTACACGATTGCTCTTTGCATCATGACTTAAGACAAGCCCCTTGTTTGTTTCCCTGACCAGTCATGCAGCTTCAGAATAGTGTCATAATTAGGAGCAGACAAATCATAAAAAAAACAGAGACCTTGGACTTCATGAACATTGCAGATTTTCATAAAATAATCATTCTTCCTGGCAAGTCAAAATGGTAACACAGTGCTCACTGTGTAGAGGCTCAAAGCTGGACAAATGCACACTGCACGATCATCTCTGTTTCTTTTTGGTCAGCATAATATACATGATTGTTGTAACAAGAAAACAGAAAGCAGGTCACAGTCGTAAGTGAAGCGAACTCTGTGGGAGCTTCCCTGAAAATTGCCTTTTAGAGCATACAGATTTGTCCAAAGCACAGTGCTTTTGCTGTGTGCTATGTACTTCACCCTACTTTAAGCTCACAAGAGACCATAGTCTCTACAAATCCTTTCTCTGCTTTAGAATTGAATTATTGATTCATTCTCAGCAAGAATAGGATCCAGGCATTCAGAAGGGGCCCCTCAATGCTCTGTCCCAAGGAGAGTTCTGTACTGAGGTTGCCATGTGCTAAAGTCACAGAGATCAACCTCTGATTTGGTTTTAAAGATATCTCTTAGCCTTGAACTGCTCCAGCCTCTGTCTGACAGCCATAAGTTTTAGTAATAGTTGCAGGCAACATGTACGTTGTACAGAGACAGCCCATTGCTGTGTTAAAAGGAAGAACAGTAGGCTTCTTGATCTGCATTAAATCTAGAGAGAGATTTTACCAGCCCCATTGTGGATCTCACTGGATCCAGAGGTAAATCTAAATGTGACTGGAATATCTACAAACCAGAGGAATGAATTTAGGGCACTGAGAAATCCGTTCTTTCTTTTTCATTTTAACCAGACTGGGATTTAAAATATACTCATCCAGACTGAGCTAATCCTTTAAGATTCCCTGTTGAGGAGCAGTTTTTATCCACACTGGTTTTGGTTAGCGTATGATCTAACTATGAGTTCAGACCTTAACCTGCAGAGCAGACTTTCTTGCGACAGCCAAATACAAACAGAAAATGAGTTTTGTGATCGTTAAAATTCAGAACTAGATTTTGAATTCAGTTTTTTGAAGCACCGGTTTTGATTTTGTGTCTTGTTCTAGTCCAAAAGGGATCCTAAGCCATCTGGAAGTTTAACTGTGACAAAATGCTATGCATCAATGTTCTTTCTTGTGCTGTTTCTTCAGGTTCGCAAAATTCTAGACTTGGTTCAAAGCAAAGGAGAGGAAGTTTCAGAATATTTCATCCGTGTCCTGCAGAAAGTCACTGATGCTTACTATGAACTTCAGCCTTGGCTGGATGAAATAGGTTACCAGCCATCAGAGAATATTTGTAGTAAACCTGTCGTAAATACAGATCCAGGTAAGATCATGCATCTATATCCCTTTCCTTAGAACTTCCACTGTTAAGTAAGCTCTAACCAGGTGACATAAGAGTAAACGAGTCTAGGCAGGCACAGCCAGAGAAAATAAATGTGCACATGCTGTGTTTGCTAGCAGTGCTAGCCAAATAATTAAAGGGCATGCTGTATAACATAACAGTCATGTTGATACAGTGTCGTGTTTTGCTAAAGTCAAGCTCTTTTTGCATTTGTTTGTGGATATATAGCATAATGGCGTATGCACCTTGTGCCAGCTGTAGTATTTTCTAGGCCTGTTACAGCTTATTAGCAACATTGTCACATTTTGGCAATGGAATAGCCAGTATTTCCTGATGAGGGCAGTCAACCAAGGAGGCAGGCTGCCCAGAGTGTCTGTGACGTCTCTTTCCTTGGAGGTTTTTAAGACCCAACTAGACAAAGCCCTGAATAACCTTATCTGATCTCACAGGTGGTCCTGTTCTGAACTTGAGGCATCCCAAGGTCCATTCCAACCTGAATTATTTTATGGTCCTAAATAATGACTTATACTAAAGTCAGAGTTAAAGTGTAGCAGGAATACGTGTTTTCCGTGTGAGAGGTCTTTCATACTTGTATAAATACAAGAAGTACTTTGCCCCCATCAGAGGTAAAGTTTCTGTAGTAATAAAAACACAAGCCAACATTGCACAGTAACTGGGACTTTCATGTTTTGTATCCGTTTGGAAAAAAAACATTTGAGGTTCCTGCTTTTTAAAGCACATGCTTTCTATCTGCAATAATAAAAAATACCAAACAAGTTAGGAAAAAAAAGCCACCTACCTGAATCACAGTAGAATATAAATAGAGTGAAACAGCAGATTCCAAAACTACCCTGTGACCAACAACCCCTGCCTTCACAGAGCCAAACAATCTCTAACAAAGCTTTAGAGGCTTGACTTTGAGCCTCAGCTGAAAGATAGAAGCCTCTTAATGCAGTGCAGTGTCTTGGAGTCAGTGTTGGATTTCAGGAAATGGTGACTCACATGCTAAGCATCTGAATTTTCCATTATTATGGCGGCCTGAATACATAGAAGTAATCTGCCAAAAACTGATTTTGCGTAAGAATTGTTTTAACTTGCTATCCCTCAGAGTTCCCACAGAGGTAGGTTATCAGGCTTTTTAATAGCAGTCATTTTAATAATAGTTCATTGTCTTTTTAGTTAGCAGGTATTGCCAAAAACTCAGATATGAACTGGGACGGGACTCCAAATTTGTTATGTCATATGCTCAGAGGGAAGAGATGCTGCTTGAAGAAATCTACTCTAACAGTATTATGGAGATGGTCAATTTTACCAATGAGAGCCTGGGTGAAGTGTGTCAATTACAAGCCCTTTTTGATGATGCAGCTGGGGTTATAAATGAAGATGGAGAGACTATTTATGTCTTTGGCGATGCAGGAATTGGAAAATCTATCTTGCTGCAAAAGATACAAAGTCTTTGGGCCAAGAAACAGTTGGATATAGGGGCCAATTTTTTCTTCCATTTCCGATGTAGAATGTTTAGTTGCTTTAAGGAAGATGAAACCATATGTTTGAAAGACTTACTCTTCAGATATAATTGCTACCCAGATCAGGACCCCGCAGAGGTGTTCCATCACATCTTGCAGTTCCCTCATACAGTTCTTTTCACATTTGATGGCTTCGATGAGATCTATTCCAACTTTGATCTCAGTAGTGTTCCTGAGATGTGTTCACCCGATGAACCCATCCACCCTCTGGTGCTACTGGTAAGCCTTCTCAGAGGAAAGCTTCTTAAGGGATCCAAGAAAATTCTTACAGCGCGGACAGGAACTGAGATCCAAAGAAATATCATTAGAAAGAAAGTGTTGCTTCGTGGTTTCTCCAGCAATAACCTGAAGGAATACACTGCCATGTTTTTTAAAGATGTGGGGCAGCGAACGCTGGTATTGAACCAGCTGGAAGCTAACCCCAACCTCCACAGTTTGTGTTCAGTGCCTTTATTTTGTTGGATTATCTTTAAATGTTATGAACACTTCCATTCCATGTTCGACAGCCATGAGCTTCCAGACTGTTCTGTTACACTGACAGATGTATTTTTGCTCATGATTGAAGTCCATCTGAACCGGTCTCTGAAAGCAAGTTTGCTGAAGGACAATGCCAGGAGCCAAGTGGAGGTGTTCAAATCAAGAAAGGAAACTCTTCTAGCTTTGGGTAAAATTGCATACAAAGGGATGGGGAACTCTATCTTTATCTTTGAGCAGGAGGAGGTCTCATCGGCGAACATCTCTGAGGAAGATTTGCAGTTGGGTTTTCTCAGGACAGTTAAAGGTTATAGTGGCTGTGATGATCAATCCACTTATGAGTTCTTGCACTTAACCCTTCAGTCTTTTTTCACCGCTTTCTTCCTAGTTATTGAAGAGAGAGTGGGGACTAAGGAGTTACTTCAGTTTTTCAATGAATGCTCTTCTGCTGAGACTGCCCAGCGTACTTGCTTTCGTGTTCCTTGGTTGAACAAACCACTCACAGGGGAGGATCCTTTCCGAAACAATGAACACTTCCATTTTACCAACCTTTTTCTTTGTGGCCTGCTTTCCAGATCCAAGGAGAAGCTCTTCAAACATTTAGTTTTGCCTGCAGTCATTAGAAAGAAGAGAAAGACACTCATTGCATACCTTGGGGAGAGCATGAAATCCCATCTGAAGGGTGTCACTCGGTCCAGGCTCCCAAAGTACAATCAGGTGCAGGTTCAGCCAAACTTTGTTTGGATGCTGAGGTGTCTTTATGAGACTCAAAGCGAGAAAGTGGGAAAGCTGGCTGCGAAACGCATGCATGCCAATTACATCAAGCTTACATACTGCAATGCCTACTCTGCTGACTGCAGTGCTATTTCCTTTGTCATGCATCACTTTCAAAAGCGCATGGCTCTGGATTTGGACAACAACAACATCAATGACTATGGAGTGAAACAGCTGCTACCATGTTTCAGCAAGCTTGCGGTGATCAGGTAGGAGTCTGTGTAACTAGATTCTTTCTTAGCCTTGGTTACTTCCACAAACAATTGGGCTAGGGGAATCGATCTTGAAAGTGGAGAAACACAAGGATTCTCATTGCTGCTGGAAATTAAAGTGCAGCTGGCCTTGAAAGCAGAAACTGAAAACTTGAAATAGCCCCAGGCAGCTTGATTTGGATGAGAGATTTGACTATCCCCAACTCTGCCACTTTCAGGTCTTTTGGAACATTTGTTCAGCTAGGAGCAGGAGCAGGGGCAAGTGCGTTTGAAACTCAGAAAAACAGGACCAGCTAAATCTGTAGGTTTAGTTAGCTCTATCACAAATCGTTTTTTTTTCTCAAAAGCACCTTCTCCCATAAAAATCCTCTTAAGGGAAATGGAAGAAAACAGGAGTGCTTCATCCATTATCTAAAGATTGCCTGAGCCTGTCTCTGCCCTAGGACATACAGGGTAAGAGAGAATCTATCATTCGCCAAGTAACAAGTAATGCCTGATAGATGCTATGAATTTCTTGCTTTAACATCCTGCTCAGACGTGTGTTTTTCACAGAATAAAGCTCATATGTACTTACGCTATGAAAGGATGTAGTGAAAGTGTGAGTTGTGTTATTTCTAAGAGGTGATTTGGAGGGGAGACGTGAGCTGGTGTAAGCAGGGCAAAGAAACTCCACCTGTAGCATCACAGGCCAGTGTTCCACCTCCAGTCTTTTGGGGTTGTGCTTTGTAGTGATGCTTTATTTCTCCAACTGTTCAGGTGCAAAAAACCCAGAAATTTCAAGTATTCATTTTGTGAAACTTCTTCAACCTCAAGTGATTCATGGATTTATTACTCCTGATTGGCCTTGCTCTGCCTTTTTTTCCTGTACAGGCCTTCTAGGACTAAATCAAAGCAAATGGTTTCCCAGCTTGGTTGCAAATCAGCTGACCACCCAAAAGAAAGCAATAGGAAACTTGTATAAAAAAAAGCTCAAGTCTTCAAAACAAAATGGAGAAGAAAAGAACAGTATTTTGGTTTTTGTCTGTGTCATATGATCATGCCATGAGCAGTGTGAGCTTAGCACCACCTCCAGCACCAAACCAGTGTGCTGGGAGGCCTTTTTGCCTTTGTAGCTCTTCTGATGTTATGACTTCTCCTGTCCTGTTAATGACTTTTTCTGGTCATTAAAATGAGATGTTTCTAACAGCTTTACTATCCATTTCAAAGAAGCAGGCTTATCTGATCTGTAGAAATGGCATCTTGGTTTCTCCTTTGTATGAGTGCATTTCGAAGTGACTAAGGTGCTAACCAGCAAGAGCCTGGGAGTCTGCTGGTTGTAAGAGCTCTCAGCAATGAATGTTCAGCTTCAGCATTTATGGAGAAACCAAAGCAGGTCTAAATCACTGGGACAGTTTTCCCTAGAAAATGTGATTTGTCAGAATTGGAGTGTTTCCCAGGAAGCTGTCCGTTCAGCCAAGGCGAAAAAGCTTCAGGAGCGTAGGGAAAAAGAAACTGAAAAGAAGTGTTTTTATTGGACGAATGATTGACATTGATTTGTTTTGTGTCTAATTGGGACAATAAATCAGAAACATCTAGCACATCCATGGGACTGACAGTTCCATTTCCTGGCCAGGGGTTTTCACAACCTTTATTAGTTGGATCCTGATTGTGTTGTGCCTTTCAAGGTGCCTGGCTTCCAGTAGGTACCCAGAGAAGGCTGTAAGAGTGGTCTGGAAAGCTTGCTTTTCCTTGGGTGTCAAGTGGAATTTCTGCAATCACAGAATGCATAGGAGGAAGATGAGGTGTTAGTCTCTGGTTTCTGACTCTGCATTTTATTGTTTCCAGTCCTATGGACAGCTTCCAGAACATTGCCTTGGTTAATTTGGGGCTTTTTGTTTTCTTTTGGTTTTGAAGTGAACCATGTAATACTGAATTCACAGTTCCCTTAATTGCTTTTAATATGTGGTGTGAGAACCTATTGATATCTCAGAGGGAAATGCGTAGACCTGCAGTCATTCATTAACTCATGGGTGATGAACATGTGTAGTCTGTATTGATTCAAACTCTCTTTTCTCTCCCCTCATTCCAGGCTCAGTGTAAATCAGATCTCAGATCATGGAGTAAGGATATTGTATGAAGAACTCTCCAAGTACCAGATTGTGTCTTACTTGGGGTATGTACCAACTGGGTGCGAAATACTAGATAGTACTACTAGAAAATAAAACTGCAGGGCTGTCACAGCATAGATGGGGTGGAAACCAAAGTTATCTCCTCATTTGCTGAACATGAGCAGGCAGAGTTTTGTGTCAGGCATGATTCAGCTCCTGTCCTATAACAGCTCACCAGGAAAAGGACCAAAAACTTCCTCTCCCATTGCACTGCCTCAAGGGATGGCCTCCCACTCAAGTTAAGCCCTTCTGTTACACAGCACAGACTGCTGCCAGGTTACTGGGCTGAGTGGGTGTGCTGGCTTTATACCCAAGGGCTTCTGCTAGCTCTGTGTATGTGTGTGCGTGTGCACACATATGGATATATCTATAGCTGGCTTTGTAGCCAGAGCCTTCTGCTTTCTCAGTTGTAAACTGATTTATTTCAACTATGCAAAGCAGATATAGCTTGGTAGAGGTGAGGACAAGAAACATGCTGCTTTAGTTGTCATGTTTGCAGTTCTTTTAACATAGAAAGTAGCAATTTTTAAAAACTGTATTTTTTAATCAAGCTAATGCTGGTAGGTGGCTTCCCACTTTTGTTAAGAGGCTGCATAACAATGACTTTTTGAAAAGTGATCATGAGGACCAAGAATTCCCTCCTTCTTCCAGTGTCCTTCAGTGAGTACATCTGCTCAGATATCTGATCTTCAGGAATATTTGAAAGGGGATTTTATGGCTTTTAAAAAACCAAACACGTGTTCTTCTGCTGTGCTGGTGTGCTTTTTTTCCTTCTGATTTATTCAATATTATTTCTGTACTAACACGGGAATAAAGGGAAGATTTGTTTGCTTAAGAGGACCATGTAATTAAAAAGCTTATATATAAATATTTTTCACTGTTTAAAGTCCAGTCTCCTTGTATTTTATATCTAGCCCTTCACAATATTAACTGTATATCAAAATAGAAGTACCAGCAATTGTGTATGTGTACAGAGCTATACAAAAAGATGGATGCTGTCTGTGCATTATAAATCACCCAGGTTGTAAATATAAAAGTGACAGCAGGAGTAACCTATTTTTACCAACGTGATTTTTCTTTAAGCTTATACAACAATCAGATCACTGACATTGGAGCCAAATATGTTGCAAAACTCATTGAAGAATGTTCAAGCCTTGAATATGTTAAGTAAGTTGTTTTGTTTTTTTTTATTTTATACCTCTACAGTATCATAATTAAAATAGAGCAACTTGAAAAGAAAGGAAGAATAAAGAAAAAATGGCAAAAAAAATCTGTTTCAAGTAAATGATCTGGCTGTATTATTATTTTTTTTAATAGTAGCCTAGCAGTAAATGTCAGCAGGTTGGAACTCTTTAATTCATAGTCTTTACTAAAGATTGTGCTGTACTATCAGTAGTAGTAGGCACCAGACCTTTTCTTAAATCCAGTCTGAGTACTTGAATGAGGCTTAAGTGATGCATGAACCTTACTGGCCCTTTCCATGAATGAATTTGCTTGCATTTAGTATCAAGCTTCTCGGTATCTATCCTTCTATGGGCTATGGCAGTCATGCTGTGCAAGTGTCATTACCTCAGCTCTTGAATTGCCCAAATTCGCTTGAGAAGTCGCTTCCTTTAAGTCCTGGAACTTCTCCAGATGTGTTTGGCCATACACAACAGTGATTTAACAAAAAGGTTGACCATTTACTGATGGTTTATTTGTGACTGCAGCAGAGCACAGAGGTAACTGTAGCAATGTCAGCTGCTGGTGTGAATGTAGCAACCAGCAGCCAGGGATTGTTGGGTTTTAGGCGTTGTTCTACCGCTGACTTGCTCTGAAACCCACACTAGCCCCATAATTCCTGCTTGAAATATTTGCAGGATTTTGAAACCCAAGAGCGCTCAACACGCTTGGTGGAAGACAGCTTCTGTCAGGCTTCCTAGTAAGCTCAGAGATTGTTCTGAGATTGAGTGCATCTTTGTGTGCTTGAAGTCAGTCAGACAAACCAGTTTTAATTTATGCAAATGTAGTGGCTTGAGGGGTTTTTGGTTTTGGTTTGCTCTTTACAGTAATGTATATGCAATCGAGACTTACCTCTTTCTTGACCTCCAGCCACTTGATATTCCCACACACACCAAAAAAAACGAAAGATATTCCATAGAGCACCAGCCATTGACCAGTGCTGCACTGATCTGTGCCAGTGCCTGTAGCCAAACGCTCAGAACAGAGAGACTTGAAATTAGTAGTCTGAGCTCATCAGCTGCAGCCTGCTCTCAACCTGCGCTACCAAGAAATGTTCTGTTCCCTGTTGCATCATGAAACATGCAGCATGTAATTCACGTGCTCTGCAGCAACAGCTGGTATTATGAGCTATATTAAAAGCCAGGCAGGGAGCCTTGCCTTGAGGCTCAGTTCCTAAGGCTTATTTCTGACACACTTAGAGCCAAAATCAAGACTTTACAGTAATACGTCCGACTTGGAGGGCCAACGTACAAAATATGTTTTCTCTTAAATGAAGGTCAAATGCCTGCAGTATTTTTTACTCTAGGAACTGTAACTAGCAGCCAGAGTTAATTAGCCTTAAATACCTATATTGCTTCATGAGCTGGTGTTCTAATAGCTGTACTGTTGTAAGTGATGTACCTCATCAACTCTTGTATTTTATGCAGAATAGGAGCAAACAAAATAACTAGCGGAGGAGGGAAGTGCCTTGCCCAGGCCATCCAGAAGAGCAAGACGATGTTTGAAATCGGGTAAGTTCAGTGCTAAGGAGAAGAGCTCAGGGCTTGGTCTTGGCAAGACATCTGTGAATTCCTTGGGCTTTCTTCCTTCATTCTTACCTTCCTCCTCCCATTCCTTCCCCTACGGTGGCAGAAGAACAAACTGGTGCGGTAGCACAACCACATTTTCTGCTCAGGGAAAGTAGATGATGCTTTATGGATCCTCCTGTTCATGCAGTGATTTTCTTCCTGTTCTGATGGAACCTTGAAGGAGAGACAAACTAACAAGAGAACAGAACATAAAAATAGCTGCTTCCCTTAACTTCATAGTAGCTGTTGTAAAGATATTTAGCCATTTTCAAAGGTCTGTGGTTTTATGACTATTGGCATTGTATATAGCTATGGAATGTCAAGGTTAAGATTGTTGAATGTTCCGCGTCAAGTCCTGATAAATTTGTGAGCTGTGAGAATATAAATGAATTCCACATCATCCTTCTGTCCTAAACTGGAGAGCTTGCTGTTACTGGAGAGAGGTCATAATGAAAACATTTAGTCCATGCCCTGTTTCTTAGGAGAGATGCTAGATGGGAGAGTTTGACTTGTTCTCTCTGGCAGATCCCATTTTCTCTTTCCACTCTGCAGGAGAGCATTCCTCTTAGAATGTAATACTGAAAGGAATTAAAACTTTTCTTTGGCTATCATCACAAGAACACTTAACTGTGAAAATCAGGTTTGAACAACTAGAAATTGGCCTTTATTTTTGTTGTTCTGAAAGATTTCATGAGTATAGTCAACAGCACGCACACTTCTGTTGTCATACAGATGCTTCTGGTGCGCCTTTATGCTTGCTGTAATTTCAGTGAAGGACTTCTGTTTTCTCCTTTGGAGGAAACAGGCCCTCCAAATGGATTTATGATAGCCTGGGTAGCAACGGTATGTTCACCATTATATTCACAAGTATATTCACCATTTATATAACAAACTGCATTTGATCTGAAGAACAAGGAAATTCTTGGGAACTTACTGGAAGGAGATGTATTTAGATACCACAAAGCTCAATTGATTTTAAGAGCTGCCAACTAGTTACCTATCAAGCTGAGCGTGGCTCTGAGCCATCAAGACAAGAGCTTTGTAAAAAAAAAAAAAAAAAAAAAGTCACTTGTTTGGGCATGGGTCCCTGTGCAGCTGTGCTTCTGGAGATCATATCATAGAATCATAGCACCACAGGGCAGGTTGGGTTAGAAGGGACCTTAGAGCCCGTCCATTTCCAACTCCCTGCCATGGGCAGGGCTGCCCCCCACCAGCTGAGGCTGCCCAGGGCCCCATCCAACCTGGCCTTGAGCACCTCCAGGGATGGGGTATCCACAGCTTCTATGGGCAGCTGTGCCAGGGCCTCACCGCCCTCTGAGTAAAGAATTTCCCCCTAACATCTAATCTAAATCTCCCCTCTTCTAGTTTAAAGCCATTCCCTCTTGTCCTATCAGTATCAGACTGTATAAAAAGTCTCTGTAGAAGAGTACGAGACTCCTTTATCCCAGAAGTGTATGGGGCTGCAGAAGGTTTACCCATCCAGCAAGATAATCCCAAAGGCACTCAGGCTGCAGCAGGCTGGCTGTCTCCTAGAGCTGCTCCTGTGCTGTGGCCTTCTGGTACTAGTGAGTCAGAGAGGTGGATGGTGCGGTGTGCAAGGAGTGGAACAGGCCTGGCTCAGTGAGATGGTGCGTGCCAGGCTTCTTGCAACTCTCAGAGCCTGGGGAGTAATGGTGGGAGGTAAATAGGTTGAGGAAAAGAGAATGCAGTCCTGAGGGGCAGTAGAGCAATGCATCTGATTATCTCCTCGTTTCCTGTCTTCACTAGGATGTGGGGCAATCAGGTTGGAGATGAAGGTGCAAAGGCATTTGCAGAAGCCCTGAGGAACCACCCCACATTGACAAACGTGAGGTAACACAGCAGCCGAACTTGCCATGGAACTGCCTTTCCCAGTGCTCTGTGAAGCAGTGGCTCTTTGAACCAAGTGTTAGCTTGGGCTGCCATCTGGTACCGTGGTCGTCATTCTGTAACTAACAGGTTCCTGGTGCAAGCAAGAAGCCAGGTCGTTTGAATTGAAAAGACCTGTGCAGCCGTAAAGCAGGTTTAAAATGTTGCAAGTCTGGCATCCTTCCCTCTGTCTGCACGGAATGGCATTTGTGAAGACACCTGGTCACCAGGTGCCATTCTGGGCTGGGAGCATTAGCAGAGGGGATGCACAAGTTGGTGCAGAACCAGGCTCTGGGGAGCTCAGTGTTAACAGTTGCTGTGGTGAAGGTACAGCAGTTTTAACCCAAGTAACTTGGGATGCACTGTTTGCATAAAGACTAGGTCACAGAATCACAGAATCATTAAGGCCGGAAAAGATGTCTAAGATCACCTGGTCAACAGCCAACATATCCCCGCCGTGCACACTGACCACGTCCCTCAGTGCCACATCCGCACGGTTCTTGAACACCTCCAGGGACGGTGACTGCACCACCTCCCTGGGCAGCCTGTGCCAGTGCATTATTACTTTATCTGAGAAGAATTTTTTCCTAGTATGCAATGTGAACCTAGTAATGATGAGATGTAGTTTTCGCTGGAGTTCAGTAATTAATCTCTAAGTAGCCCTCTGGTGGCCTTAAAGTGAGTGAAGCTGGCAGCACAGCATGGGGTGCAACCAGCAGTGTAAAACCAGCACCTTCCCCGCTAGGCTTACAGATCCTAACTAGGGATTTATGGGTGTGCATTGTGGCTGCTGCTGCTGCTGTTGTGGAGTCCCTCCGTAGAGCTGGAGCACTGGGTTCGTTCTCTCCCTTTTCCCCCGGCCTCCACGTGAGGGAGGAGAGGAAGCTCCTGGCTTTCCCCACTAGGTGGCACATGGCACTGGTTTCTGCAGCAGTACAGGGCTCGTGGATGTCTCCAGAGCTGCCATTTCAGAGCCAGGGATTTCAGAGCTGGTGTCTTGTCTTCCTTTCAGTGAGTTTACAGCCAGGCTTAAAAAATTAAAAGCTGAACAGGTGCAGTGACCTAGATATATTTAAACTTAAAAGCTATCAGAAGTAGCCATCTTCCCCTAATTGCAGAGGCCATCCAGCTGTATCAGACTTGAAAGAAAACAGTTTGAATCTGAGTCAAAGCTGAGTTGCATCTGGGATTCTCAGACAAATACGCTGATGAATGTGCTGGCAAAAATAAGGAGGGGCAGCTGCAGGCAAGAACCAGGTTTTGCTGGCACCTGTGCAGGGTGCATCCTCTGCCCTGCAGTGTGCTTGCACTGGGGTTTGCTTCTGGTCTTCAAGTGAATAATCCTGGTTTGTTATTTGAATGCACACATAGTACCAGATAACTGTGGCACCTTTATGCAAAGGTGAAGGGAAGATGGGCCCTGATACAATGTTTTACTTCTGTGTATTTGCCATGCTTAGGCTGAGAATGTATGGTTTCAGCTGAAGTTAGCAGGGATACTAACGCATGTGCTAGCACTTAGTTTGTGCCATTGCTCCACTTCGTCCCCTTTCTGCCTCTTTTTTGAGGCCTTGTACTATTTTCAGGCTCTGGCCTGTCTTCTAAGGATGGAAATGCTTTTTGAACTCTCAAAGCCTGAAGCATAAGTTTAACTGGGTGATTTTGCCAGTGTCTATTCAAAGAACGAAGGGCAGACTAAGAAATGTTTGTGGTTTGTAATGGAAAGCATGCATTTACATCTCTCTCCCTGCACAACAGAAGGTATTGTGTTTAGAAGGGGAATGGGGCATTTAAGTGTTTGAACACCTCACTTAAAGGAAAAAGTGCCCGGTTTGTAGAGGGAGTTGGGATGACAAAGGTGTGTACAAACCTACTGCTGCAAAGCACCGCCCTCCCCTTGCTAAGAGCCACAACTCTCAAAATCTCAGCTGCAGCTCTGCTGTCAGCCCCAAAAGTCAGTTTGCTCTCACTGACAGCAAACCTTATGGTCTGTGTGACAGACCCGCATCAGGCCACAGCCTGTGAACTGGTCTCATTTTTAAAAGTGGGAAGGGCTCACTCATTTGCAAAGTAAGCAAGCGAGTCTTTAAAACAGCTAAATTCAGAGATGGAAAACTGAGACACGGATCATCCAAGATAGCCATTAGTATTTGGTAGCAACAAGGCCAAGCAACGCTGGCTGCTTCTTAAACCTTTGTATCTGTTTACTCCACAGTCTCGCATTCAATGGCATCACAACAGAAGGGGGCAAAAGCATTGCTGAAGCTTTGCAGCACAACAACTCCGTGAAAATATTCTGGTAATCGATGGTGTGGTCTACTTCTCCTTCTCTTCCTTCTCCAGAGCAAGCTGCAGCCTAATTTTACTTCCTCCTTCTTTCCCTTCTCCCACCCCTGCACTTTCACTACCAGCACACTGTAAGATCACAGAATAATAGAGATCAGAATGGACCTCTGGAGATCATCTAGATATGTCCTTTGATGAACAGTGGATTAGCTTTCTTGCTTATAGGAGCACTGGTACACCTTTGTTTCCATGGGAAGCTGGGTCTGTAATGTGGACTCCTTACATTCCTGTAGGTCTTGGTATGGTGGTATAGAACACCCCCCTGTTCACACTGAACATGCTTGAGGCCAGGCCCAACTTCACTGCTCTCTTGCCGTGACAGGGGAGCTTGAGGATAGCTTGTGTTCCTTAGTGCTGTTCACAGACCTCTGACAGGGTCCCATCCAGCATTTTCAGCATTCTTCCTCTGGCAGCAGAAGCAATATGCACGAAGGGTTCTGTATGTAACTTTAGGAAGATTGGTTGGGTTTTGACTGATGTGAGCGGAAATCTCTTTATGTCTCTGCAGACCACTGTCTGAAAGCAATGATTTAATCCATCTGCCTCTGCTTTTGTTGTGCCCAGTACTGAGTTGGAGCTTCTCAGCTCCTCTTGTCCCTACTTGCAGTTCTGGTTCATGCTTATTTGTGCTCCCTCCATCTCTCTTTACCCATCTTCTCTCACTTCTTTGTCATCGTCACAGTCTGCGTATCTCTTCAGTGCTACCTCTGCCTTTCCATCTTCTTCCAGTGCAGTTCACGCAGCTTTCAGTTACTTTAACGTTGTGAGAAAACCACATTAGATAGATCAGTGCTCTGAGAAATTAAGATCTGACGTTCGTGTTGTCTCTTTTACCCCAGGGCTTCTCTTTCACATGTTTGTGTGTCCGGACTTCAGAGGTTGCTCAGGGCAGAAACAGCACACGCACTCCGCTTTGGCTTTCTAAAATGAAGTCACCGACGAGCTGGAAAAACAGGAAACTGAAAAATAATGATAGCATCTTAAGTCTACGTTTTCTCTCCCACCTAGGTTGACAAAAAATGAGCTGGATGATGAGGCAGCAATGAGTTTTGCAGAGATGCTGAAGGTCAACAAGAAACTGGTGCATTTATGGTAAGTTACGTTCCACAGAGGCACAGTCTCTTTGGCAGTCACCGCATTAAAGCTTCACCTTCCAAGTCTATGTAGGTCACAGTACACTCTCTGTGCATGGTCTGGATGCAGCTGACTGATTGTAGACAGCTTTAATGGAAAGTTAATAAAGCTGCTGTCTAGTGTTTTGAACCTGCTTTCTTACAGGGAAAACTTGAATCTGGCTGTGTGTCCTGGTAACTTTTGAACTGCACAGCTGCCTTTGTTTATCTGTAGCAGCTCATTACACGCCTCAGACATAAATTTCAGAAAAATACTAGCAGATATCTACCATAGAGTAATGTTATTGTGATTTCTACTATTCATCATCCTACTATGAAAGTAGCAAGCTCACTTTTTACCCCTCACCCAAGAACCTACGCAACACACTTACGTGTCCATTTGCCCGATACTTTCTTCTGTGGCACTTTCAATGACGCAAGACACTTAGCCATGAGACACTAGTCTCTGGGAAAGCAGAGATTCTTGTTTCTAGCAATCACAAGGATACTTGTTAAACTTCTGGGAAACCACAGCGCCGGCAGTCCTAATCCAGAGGTTCACAATAATTTGTCTGTGAATGGGGTTGGGCAGATGTGGGCTGTGAAACAAACAGCCCTCCATTCATCCCAAGTGATTGAGAGAACATAATAAACAGAGTCCTTTTACAAGCTTGTACAAAACCTTTGCTAAGCACATGTTTGCATTCTCTGTGTTAATTGTAGTCCGGGCCCTTAGGAAGGTACTGACTGTCAGAGGGGCTGGGAACTTGTGGTCTCTTGTAAAAGCAGCAGAAGTTCTGGTGCCCATCACCCTGCAAATAAAAGGGGAGGTGGGAAGAGCTTGATTTCTTCGTGCACAGCTGCAGATACACTTCACTGGGCAGTCAGTCTGTCTCAGAGAGCCCAAACATTGCAATCTCATACCAGCAGTGCAGAGTTCTCAGCAGAAATGTGTCAGCTATGTCAGTTTAGCATCTCCAGAATGCAGCCACATGCAAGCTTAGAAGGAAGCAATTGATACTCCAAGCTCTGCTTCTGAAAGTGCATCTGTAGGCATCTGACAAGCACTGCGTGCCCTCCTTAGAGATGGAAATCACAACTGTCTTCCTGTAGCAAACTGACAGCTTTGCTCCTCGACGTCAAGCTCAGCTCAGGTTGTGCATGTGCTGTAAAATAGTTTGCATGCTGGGCTGATATGAAGTACTTTCTTTTTAGGCTTATCCAGAATCAAATTACAGCCAAAGGAGTGAAGTACCTCAGTGAAGCTCTCAAGGAGAACACGGCAATTAAAGAAGTCTGGTAAAGATCCCCTCCTCAAAGGCTCACTTGCAAAACTTTCTTTCCCTTTAAAACACATGCGGCATTAACCTTCCAGCCTAAAAAAAAAAAAAAAAACCAACAGAAAAACCAGAGCAAGTTTCTGGACAGGGGCTGCGGTTCCAACAAGTTTCAAAGAGGTAAAAAGCCTCTGTCACTGGAACACTTCCCCATGTGTTATGATGTCAGGCAGCTCTGTTAGTTCATGTCTGTCTGCACCACCGGCTCGCAGAACGTGTGTATCTGCAGAACTGGGCCCATAGCTGTAGTCAGGTTTTGCTTTTCATGATTTATTTTCAAACTTCTTAACGCGTTCGTGCCTCTCAGGCGCTCAATCCCAACAAGCAGGAGCTGGCTACATTTAATTAGCATTACTAATTTGGTTCATATTATTTGTGCTTGGATTTTCTGTGGGCGGTGCTCCAAGCACACGAGAAGTGCTAAGCTCAGAGGAGATTGACTTTTTTGTGAGATTTGCTTGTTTCAGATTAGGCAGGCATCAGGCAGTCACGCATGTGCATTGCAGGGCACAGAGCCAAGCACCACATTCCTTCCCTCACCTCGGGGAGCTCAGGAGTCAATAGAGCGGCGCTGGTTTTAGCGCTGCTGCTTCTGTATTATTGAACGTGAAATTTATTTTTAAATATACGTATTTATTTTAATGAAAGGACACCGAATTCCTGCTCAGAAAGACAGTGATTCACTCTATCTGACAGAGGGCTCCCCAGGGATGTGGAAGAAGCTTCTTTCAAAGGCCGCTGCCAGCTGCCAAAAAGGCTGCAATACCCACCTGAGAAATCCTGAGTTTTCAAACCCAAGCCTGTCTTTTGGTTCTTGCTTGGATTTGCAGGCGTGCTTCCTAACCCTCATCATTTCATAAATTCTGCGGTTTAATAGCATTTCTGGGAGCTGCACGTTTCAGGCTACTTATTTTCAGGAGTGTAAAGATCAACCTGGCCAGATTTGAAAATTTTGCCATACGTCATCTCACCTTAATTACGTCTTAATTAAGAGCTTTCTTCCTTTGTTGTCATGGAAGACTCAAAAGGCTGCAAAGACAATATAAACTTCTGTCAGCCAGATGCTGCTTTTCACAGCAGTGCTGTCACCATTCAGCACCAGGCAGCACCACGTTCCTGTACCCCTGTTGCTTATGGCCCCGACTTCTCCGAGCGAGCTCACAGAAATCAGCCCATCATTCTACCAGTGTTCAGAAGCGATGCTGCAATGCACGCGGTGGGTGTCCAACCCAGGGAGTAATCACAGTTTAACAAAGTTTAGGGGCTCAGTTTGATTTCTGGAAGAGCCCTGCAGCCTGCCTGCTTGCTGCCTGCTCCCAAGCACACACCTTTGGGAAGCACCGAGCTCATGCAGCGCTGCTGGGCTTTGGTCTCTGCTTCAAACCTTGGAAAAACAGAGGATGGGCGGCAGTTACTGCCTCTCTTTCACATCCCTTTTATCTCCCTCCTTCTCTCCGATAGTTTGAATGGAAACCTGATAAGTCAAGAAGAAGCCAAAGCTTTTGAAAGTGAAGAACGGATCGTTTGCTTCTGAGTGAGGACTTCCCCATTTGGACAAGTTCTGTGTTACAGAAACCACCACGCTCGGACTACAGTGTTATAGAGGCATACAGAGGCAGTGCTCATGGCGCTGCCTGCTATCCCTTATCCTTTTGGTGAGTGGGAAATTGCCTTGGTAAATAATTAATGTCTGTACGGTGCTTTCAAGATGGAACACAAAGTGTTAACAGAATGAATCCAGGGGCAGGCGTGTGCATTTTGATAACTGAGCTCAGATTTATTCTGTGCACTGCTGTAAATAATCGCTCACTTATTTATATACGTGAATCTATACATACACATATACGCAAGAAGAGGTGCGAGATGCACAGAATCCGTGAGCATACAGTATTACTTGCCTCGTAACTGAAAATGATAGTCTGAATGGAAACAGACTGTCTCAAAAAGGCTACAATGGTACCAACGCTTTCAGCATGAATCCACTCCTCCCTAGAAATTAGACCCTCATTTTCCCACTGACTTATAGCGCTTGTAGGCACTGCATTTTTTTTAGAGAAATGGATACATGAGGCTCCGATTACTTTCCATAATCTTTTTTCCATATTGAAGCCAATACATTTTCTTTTATACAAGCAGAAAACCTCGCTACCGTCGCTGTAAAATCATAACATAGGCAGTAAAACACTTCTGCCTAACATTTCCTGAGGGCTGCACAGAAACTGCCACCCCCCATTCTCGCAGTGTTTGTTCTGGGGAGAGGGGCTGGAGATACGTGTGACAAATTAATGAGCGGGCTGTGCAGAGCCTTGGCTCATGGCCTAGACATGGTGATGGTGGCAGTACACCAAGGTTAAGTTGCCTGGCTTCGTGGGGAGAAAGGACGACTGAAAACCAATGGTGGCAGGTGGAAATCTCTTCTCCCAGCAACTCGTGCACACAGAGAAGCACTGAGATTTGCTTGGAAACCTTTTATCTGACCCTTGAACCACTGGGAAGCACAAGGTGAGGTGCACATAGCAATAAGACCAGCAAGAAAACATTATCGCCCTCCAAAATAATTAGTGCTTAGGGATTGTAACTTTAGGAACCCTCAAAAGAAAGCAGTTTAAAGAGAAGCAGGCTGTTTGGTTTTTCAGGGTTTTTTTTTGTGCATTCTTCATAAAAAGAATCTCAGATTTTACCCCTCTGTGTGCACGAAGCAGCAAAAAATAGAGAAGCACGATCCATCCTCTGTCCTTCTTCTATGTTGTCACCCCCAGGAACTTGGCAGAACAATTGATGCCCCCACAGAACATTGGTGGACTGAAGAAGAACCTCCCATTAAAATGCCAAACCCCATTTCACAAATCTGCAGCAAAAACAAACACAGAAGGCTTTCTGGGTAGGTCAGAGTTTCTCCTATTCCTGCCTGGAAGCAGACCTTTACCAGCCCTCAGTTCTGCCTACTCCATTTCCCTAACATATTATAAAATACTCACAGCTTTTCACAGTTAAAAAAAAAAGACACGAAAACCAGCGTAGCAGTTCGTACTTGTCAGTGGCTTTTCCTCCTGCCCATGCTGCCAGCACTGACTGCTCAGAGGCTGCCAGGCAGGCGAGGCTCTCAGGCTGTGCCAGCTAACAGGAATGGTTTCTGCACCTGAGCCATTTGTTTACTGAGAACATGAGAGTCTCCTGGGCTGCAGCAGGTCGAGGCAGCCTCACAGTTGGCAGATAGAGCAAGCAAGCCCACTGGGGCACAGCCCAGCACCAATGACAGTGCCAGGGAGCATGCCAGATGCACCCATTCATCTCAGAGCGGATTTCAGGTTGCAAGAGCTCACTTGGGCCAGCCCCGACATCTGGGCAGTGCTCAGGCTGCTTTGGCAAGAGCAGCCCAGGGCAGAGGCCAGCCTCATGCATCAGCTCATGGCTGGAGCTGGAGAAACCAGCAGCTGCTGCAGGCAGCCAGAGCATCTCCATGCACTGGCATGGTGGGCTGCAATCCTTCCCATGCAGTCTTATCAGCCTACTTGTAGAGAGTTTCTGATCCACATCTTAGGCTCACAGCAAGAGCCATCTGTACTTAAATTCAGACACAAGTATAACTTTTTTTTTTTTTTAAAGACTTGCTTGTAATTTGCTAAGACGTTCTCAGTATGCAGCATTATTTTTTCTACTTGTCCGCTGTTGCAACAAACAACTTTATAAAGAACCTCAGCAACTCCCTGCAAGATCTTTGGGCTTGATGAAGCACTGTTGAGCAGACACACGGCTGGACTGAGCCAGGAATGAGGCAGTCCAGCTCATTCTTCTGGCTGCCGCAGACAGGGGAGAACTGCCGCTCGCTTGGCCTTGCATGGGGCCACAGACTTAATAGCTGGTGAAACAGTTCCTGAAGCAAACAGTAGTGGCTGCACACAAAGGAGCTGTCTCTTGCTTTTGTAGGTAGAAACAGAATACAAGGAGCAGCTGGGTGGAAACAGCAGCCAGACTGGGAACCGCACTCAGAGCACTGAGCCATAGACAATAGTTTCTGTTGGTTTGCTTAGGGGTCAGAGCAGGTGAGGCCTCTAAAAGTGTGTTTACATGCCAATGGTGCACCATTCCTCGCTGCCAGCCCCCGGGGGCACAGTGACATTAGGGCAGCACAGCAGAGGTCACTGCCATGCAGCTGGGCCTTTGCGTGCAGCTCTGCCTGCTTGCATTGGTGCAGAAAGCAGCCAGAATCCAACCAGCCTTGGGTAGAACCCATCTCCCCCATTGGGCTGCTCTCAGGGGAAGAGCCCCCGAGCTCGAGCGAGCCCTTGGCAAACAACTGAACTGCTGCCTACCACGTGAGTGCCGGGGTTTGGCCTGCACAGGAGGCAGCGGCTTAATCAGCTGCGATAGCCTCGCCAGCCGGGAGGCCTCAGGCTGGAGCAAATAAAGCCTTCAGGCGTTTGTGCTCCCGCTACCTGCCAGGCTCTTTAATCCTGACTCCAGCAGATGTTAATCCTGGCACGGGTGGCTTCTAAAGAGCTTTCCTCTGAACTGGTCACTGGGTGCCCTGGGCAGGGAGCAGGTTGAGGAGGCCCTGCCGCTTGGCCCACAGTGGGACTTCTAGTAGGTGCCAAAGCACGCAGGCTGTGGGTTTTCCTTCTCCTAACATTTGGAGCCTGCTTACAGAACCAGTGAGGGGGGGGAGAAGTGCCTTGGTTAAAATTTAAACACATGTTCAAACAAAGACATCAGTAACCAGGGCAAAAAGGAAAAGCAGGGCAGGAGCCTGACGCAAAGCGTGGCTCTGAGCACAAGGGCTGAGGCCAGAGGGCAGCGAGCACCTGCAGCCCCCACCAAGCTCAGACGAGGACTCGTCCCCACGCTTTTAATATCTGCCTCTATTCTGCTGCCTTTATGAGGAGTGAGTCATCATGCGTCAGCCGACGATGGGCTTTACACAATTATTTATTTATGTTGAACCCTCCTCCCCGCCCCCGCGCATCCCTGATCTCATCCCCCCTCAGAAAACAGATGCTTTATGGAATGAGGGTGGAAAGCTCCATCCCAAAGGCGGCCTGTTGTTGCTGCACACGGGCACAGCTGCCCACCAGGCAGGACAGGGCCAGGCACCTGCGCCTGCTCAGGCATGCAGAGCCCTGGAAGGAGCACAAGGCCCTCAAGAACCAGGATGGAAAACATCCCTATTCAGCTCCAGCTACCACAGGAACTCTCCCTGAAATATCCCTTGGCCATCGGCCATGCGTTTTCCTCCCCTTGCTGCTCAAAGTAGTGCTGCATCAGGAAGCAAATACTGGCCTTACTCATACAGGGCCCTGCAGGCAAACAGCCTGCGGCCGTGTTGGTGGCCCCAGGGTGAGCGAGTGGGGCAGAGCTGGCACCGCAGGCTATGGGGAGAATGGGGAGCCAGCAGGGGCCACTGAGTTGGATTTCCCATGTGAAATCCCTTGCCTGCTGGAAGGGACTCCCTCGAGCAATGCAAAGCCAAACCCTGCTCTCTCACTGATCATCAGTCACCCTCATAGCAAGGCTCTCATTTCATGGGCCCAAGGCAGAGGAGAAGAACACAGGGGTTACTGGCAAGAAAGGAACTCATCCTTCCCAGAAGGCAACAGGAGAAAAAATAAAGTTTCACTAGGAAGAGGTATAGGAACTCGTCCCTCAGTAATGACACCCAGCTGTCTCCAGGCACAGACGTGAATAACTCACATGTTAAAACTCTCATCTCCCAAGGAGAGAGCTGCAGGGGTGGCAACTGTCACCATGCCTCAGCACGCTGCCCCAGACAGCACAAAGCAGAGAGGACAAGCAGCCCCAGCACATCTGTGCAGAACGCCTTGCTCTGGGAGCAGTGGGGCACCACAAGCAGGTGCTTCCTGCCTGCAGGGTGAACTCGCTGCCCGCACGTGACCCCCTGCAGTGCACTCTGGGTTTGCTCAGAGCACACGCAGCCTCTCCCCGGATGAGCGATGGCGGTGGGGAAAACCAGCATCTCCATCGCAGCATCACCTGCACATCCGCAGAAGAGTAGTTCTTCCCCTCTTTAAACCACCCGTGAGCTTCCCATCGGTGGGGCTGGCTGACGGGGCAAGCTCTATACGCTAATCTCGACAGCCATTATGCTGTTAAGGAGCACCAGAGCAGCCACCAGCCTACCACAGCCCGCCCCAGCCACCGCTCACAAAATGGCGCCGCCCGCCCAGGGCAGGAGGGCTCCCGGCTCCTACCTGCAGTCAGCGCCTCCAGCCAGGGGCACCCATGGCTCCTCCTTCCTCTGCAGCACAGGCGTGCAGCAGCTCTGCCACGTTCAGCAGGACTTTACAACAAAAGTCACCTGGAAGTGCGGGGAGAGCTGTGCTTCCAAAGATTTATTACATATATTTGTACATATTTTACAGGAATGGAATGTTAACGTACAACCTAAAAATCAATAAAAAAATATTTTCATTCATGATTATGTACTGGCAGACCGTGGAAAAGAGTACCTTAGAACAACTGAAGTCAACTTGTAATCATACCGCTCAATTAAAAAGAAAAATATATGAGCACATTTTACATCAGACATTGCAAATTACATTCCGATTTCTGCTCAGGGTAACGAAGGAAGACATCTTGTCCATTAGCTCTGCACGGCCGTGCGGCACAGCAGCAGCACGCAGCTCACCACTGCTCCGTGGGCAGGCCTGGGAAGAGGCATAGGAAAGAAGGGCACGGGCTGCGCTCCAGCAGCACGGCGGCCTGCCAAGCGGGAAGAGAGACAGAGCGAGACTCTCGATTAAGTGATAAGGAGAATGCTGGAGCACCACTTGTTCCACGTGGTGCCGCAGCTTTTAAAATTAAGTAGTTCAGTAAAACACCTCCCCTACAGCTAAGCCTCCTTTCTTCCTCAAGAGTGGTAGTACTTTGGCAATATCAGCTAAAAGAGAATTTCGGACTGTACGGTAATCAATGCTTCAGCATCACACGCACAGGAAGAACAAAATCATGCTTTGCTGTCTCCTCCTGTTAGCGTTTCACACTGTGGGAGCTTGTGACCAGTTATGTTGAAATGCATTTAGAATTACATGTAACAAATTAGCAATGAAAAGGACAGATCTGAGGGAAAACAAGAAGAACAGGATTCGGCAACAGATTATGTACTTGTAACATTGGGTTACTTACATTTGAGACTGCCAGAATCGAGCAAATCCTACTTACCATTGCAAAATCTTTGCCAAAGCACACCCAAGGGCAAAAGTCTCTCAAACAAACATAAATAGATTAAAAGCTGCCAGGAAGATCGGCAAATAGCGGCCTTGCTGCCTTCTAGTTATTGTGTTATTGTACGCTGGCAGCTTATTAGAGCAAAGCCAGAACCAAGTGCAATCTTTTTCTGGTGCAGCATATTGCTGTCAAGGTTTATCCAAGCAAGTCTTCAGCAAATCGTGCTCCATCATGAGGTCACTTCACAGCTTGCCCCGCCATCAGCTCTGACGTACACAAGTACAAGATTACTTCATAGAGCACTAAGCAGTGCCTTGGGTAGTCAGCAGACAACGTAGCACAGCACTCACAAGAGAACCCATTGCAACTTGAGATAACTTGAAACTTAAAACTCTGTGGTTATTTTTCCCCAATAGGCTAAAATGCCTTCAACCTGAATTTAGAATCATGTTAATTTATACCGAAGAAACATCACAGAAGTTTATATTTAGGAAACAAATACTGGACGCTGTTCTCTTGTGAATTTCTCTCACATGTTATTTTGAGTGCCAAAAAGTGGGACAAGCTGATGATGCTGCTACAGAAAAAAAAAAAGCGTGTTTGGGTGGGCTGCAGCAAAACCTGTAACAAGCCCTCCTCTTCCAGACTCTCCTCTTCCATTACTTTTGCCGATGTCAATGGAAAGCATTTCCAAAGACTGTGAGGGGATATGGCCCTAAAATGTAACATGTCTTCAGCTAGGAAAAAGAGAAATTCATACTAAGATGACTTTTAAGCTTGGAGGAGTGGAAAGTGAATCTCAAGATACAGCATTCTTCAAAAATGAGGCAATCCTCCACTGGCACAGGTGAGCTGGAAGATCCCAAAGTAGCATTTCTGCATTCCCAGGTATGCAGTGCTCCCTTGGCAGGATCACAGCCGCACATGCAAAGTTAGCAGATACAAAACTGCTATACCAAATCTGCACACAAATACTCTTCTTCAATGTGACAAAGAAGCTAAAATTCACAAAGATGACATGGCCTTCATCAAAACCAGCATAAGCTTTGTTGCTGTCTACTTAGAGATAGTAATAGCGCCAAGTTCCCTGGGTTTGGGTGGGACACAAAAAATGCAGCAAGTTTCTGAAGCCCTTGGATGGAAAAGGCAGCATGCTGAAAGCGGCCATAAACATGTCTATTAGACACTAGCCATCTATAAACAGCAACACAAAGGTCCATGTTTCTGAAAAAAAAAAAAAAAGATCTTTTCCACATTTGCTGAGATTTTAGTCTTCTGGGAGTCTCCAGACTTTCAGCAAACTTAATTAAAATGCCAGTGCTGCTTCTAGTGTTGGGAACTAGGATAAATACATAAATCTGGAAACTAAGCCATAAAACCTCATTTACATCATAATGGGGGAGAAGAAGAGGAAGAAACAGGTCACAAGTATCTACCCACATCTTTGTACCTTACCTACATTTTCCACTTCAATATACTGCAGTACACTTATCCCTGAATACAAAAATTAAGTTGATTACAAGTAAGACCATGTTTTACACTTTATTCTTCCCAAAAATACCACCAGTCTGTGGCGTGCTTCAAGTTTTTCCTTTTCCCGTCACTGAACTCACGATGTCTAATGTACATGTTGAAAGAAAATTAGCTTAACTACTTCCTAAGGAAAATATGATGAGAGAGATATCGATTTAAAAGAGACAGGACTATCAGTGCCCTGTGCTGACAGTAGCATGGCTCTCTTGGCATTGTATGGAGGACAGCTACACACAACTCAAATCATAGCCTCCTCCAGTAAGAGCTTCAGAACACAAATCACTACTCAAGATACGTAGGTATGTCACAAGCTCAAAAATAACTCACATTTCAGGACAGTGTTGAGTCTACTCTTCCCCTCTGGCAAGCAGCATGTCAGCATGTTTATGGCAGACCTGAGTAGGGGAATTATTTTACACCCTTACTTAGGGAAGATATAGGTCAGATGACTGAAATACTCTGAAACAGCACAGACTTGGCAATCTTAATATATTTACAGGCAAAGAAGCATATCGCACCGAAATTTAAGTTATTGCTTCTTGTGGGCAAGTGTGGTATTCCTTCACTGAGACACAAGACTTGTTTGGTGTTCATTTTTCCCTTCTGAAGCACAGTGATTCAGGACCACTGTGAGGAGGTTGTTAAAATGAAGGTGTTGCCTACAATGAGCAATGTCTACGGCATGGTCATCTCCAACTGACCAACACAGCTGGTGACAGAACACTTAGAAAGGTGAATTTCCACAGGCATTTTCAGAGTCAAGCATCGGTCTCATGTTTCCAGGGTCATTCTTGGCTTGGTCTATATTACATATTTTGATAGAGGAAAACCTTCCACAGGCTTTCAGAAGAGATTTATGGATACCAAGAATGCAAAACCAGCATCAAAGCCTGTCCCACTATCAGTTCCTTAAACAATCTGGAGTACTGCAGCTCTACTGTGCTGATGGAAGCAGGAGCAGACTCTTTGCCAGCAAAACCATGCTAGTGGCATGCTTTTTAAACACCGGCCCTAAGAGTAGGACAGCAGTTGTAACTGTTGGGTCATTAAGCCATCTACTTGCATCCGAACACAGAAAATACAGGTGTTCAGAATGGCAATAAATGAACTAGAAATATCAACTACCAAAATCAAGCTTAAGTTGTAAACAGATTTATGTTTATAATATCTACCTACTTAATCCCCAAGCCAAAGACCATCTATGACCTTGGAGCACAGGACACCAAAACACTAACCTACCCGCTTTACACATCACGTTTCTGCAGGCATGAAGCCAACAGCAAACACCAAATCAATGCAAATGCAACATCTTCAATTTCAGAAGACAGTAGGAATTTAGAACACTGGAAAAGTGGGCCTGCAGGCAACACTACTGTGAGTATTACAGGTGCTATAATTCTTCCTACCCCCCACCCCCTCTGATAATACAAGGCAACACAACATTTCTTGGCTAAAAAGGAAACCATATAGGGAACTACTGTACATGTGATACGACTACAGAATTAAAGTGTGACAAAATGGTTCTGATCCCACTGAAAAAGAGAATACATCAGGGCCCCATAGTTACAGGTTCAGCTGAAACTGGTGATGGAAGCCCACAAATATAGAAACTGCACCGTCAATTAAGAAAACTATCTAGTTTGGACTTTTTTTTTTTTTTCCAGCATCACAATGCCATTTTACAGTGCAAAATTCAGGGAAAACTTATCCAGGAAAGAATTTCTCCGCAAGCAAGACAGGGGAGTCTACTAACATACACTGCACTTGTTCTCCCATATAGCAGCAGTTGCTCCTGTTCTTCGCCCTTTTTGATACGAATCGTAGTAGCAATAGAGAGAAATATGTACTGAAACAAAAACCAAAACAGCAGAGTTATGTATGTACAAGGAAAATGTCTGAAGTGTGCAATTTATTTTCACTACTGAAACCCACTAAAACGGCTGTAACAAGTAAGTATTCATAAACTCTCCCCTGTACTGCGAAATTCAGATACTACGATTAGTTCTTGACAGAAAAGGTATGCTTCTAAGCCCTGACATCTCTTCCAGTTTGTCTTATTTTTTCCTTCCCCTTTCTCTTTTTTGAACTGCAATACTTTACGGAAACTAATACTCATCCACAAGTTTTTTCTTGGTGTGCCCCCTGGAGAGGGCCGGAGATTCACGGAGCCTTGGTTATACCAATATAATACAGTAAGATAATAATAAATTAAACAAATGGAGGTGCCTTTTTAAAAAGGAAAACAAACCACACTGTCAAATGTTAGCCTCCACATGAAGAGACCAATTATTTAGATGCAAAGTACTACAAATCCTGCCATCAAAAAAACATTCAAACAAGGAAACAAAGAAAACTTGCACATACGTGTTTTAAAAACAAAACACAAATCCCACCTCGATGTTATCTCACCCATGCTCATTAATAAAAACCCTCTTGCTGTGCCCACATTTGCAGTTATTCATTTCCACCTCAGGAGGCAGCCTGGAGATGAGAGTAGTACAATAAAATAATTACCTGAAACATTTTTAAAAAAATACCCGTTAAACAAATTACCTTAACTGGCAGCACTTAAAATTGGTAATTCTCTTTTTTTTCCTACTAAAAAAAAGTTGCATAGCTGTAAGATTTTGCTTTGCTGCTTTTGTTTGTTTCTTTTGTCTTTACTCACAAGCAGTATAAGAGAAGTTTTAGTTACTTAAATAGCAATACAATGTGCAGATTTCAACAATCCCTATAGCTTGGATCAATATAAATTAGTTACCTGTCTCAGATTTACTCTTTGGACTGCATTGTGACAAAGGTTTAATTAGAAAATTTTGACGTATATTATTCCTGTGCAGAGAAGTTTATGTTTTCTGTTCTTGTAAAAGTGAAGAACATAAAACAGGGTGTGAATTCAGTAAATAAGGTCACGTTGTTAGATTACACTTAAGTTTGCCATTTACTCTTCTTCAGCCAACGAGAAGGTGGAAATGTTCCCACTCAAAAATGGGGCCACCCTCCCGCAAGGGTCTCAGATAGCATGTATCGAACGTCTCAGCTTCCACTTGAAGCAGTAGGAAACGTGTCCAATAACCCGCTTCTTCACAGAACCAGAAGTTAGGCTGAAATTAGGAACTTTGGCCTTCAATACAAAATAGTGTCAATAACGTCTGTGGGGGAGTAGATTGTTACAGAATGTGCAGCATTTTCAAAATCCCTGTGTGTCCTTTGCATGAGTGTTTGGTATACTGAGCACTACTGGCAAGTCACTGGTGTCCGCAATGTATTTTCCATGTCATTGTCCATCTTTGCCTTTTTCAGCCACCAAGAACAGTTATTCTCAGGCCAGGCACGCTGTGTTCAGCAAGGGAACCTCACATCTCCTATGTTTTCTGACCGGTGGAAGCAGCTGTTAAGAAAGCAGAAGACAAAGCATCAGCATTTCAGCTATTTCTGTATCTAACGCACAGAAACAGCATGAACACACACATTATGTTTTCCTTCCCCTTTTCCTTAAGCTCTCAATTATCACCATCTCTGCTGGGAAGAAAAGAAGAAAGCGGATTGGGTTTAACACACGGTTAGACACTTAGGAGAATTTACAGAGACAAGTGTGTTTATAAACAGCACGTGGATTTCTTCTACAATTCCACTGCTGGGGGCAATACAGAACATGGGTTGCTTTGTTTATTCATTTTAGCTCATACTGCCCTGACTTTTCAACTACCATCCCTGTAACGGGATGCCTTCCCTCAGGTTCTCTGCTACCCCTTCAACAATCCTAGTGCTGCACTGTGACCTGAAACTTAGATTCAGGAAGCAAAGTGAAACAAACAAACAGAGGAATGCCAATGGCGATGCCTTCAGATTATGATGATGATTCTCATCTTTAGCAAAAGAACAAAATCCAACTTTTACCCACTGACCAGAATGTCAGATATCCATTCCTTTAAGAATTACAATGAGCACTGTTGTTTTGCAATGCTTGGGAGCAGTAGTGCAATGCACGGTAAAGATTTAGAACAAGCCAACTAAAAGAATAAACCTATCCTTTCAACCTTTGACACTGACTGCAGATCTGAAGTGATTAACAACAACTATAAGCTGGAAATATGTGAACCTCGGTGGGATGGGATGGATAGAAACATTAACTTTTTTTTTTTTTTTAACATTCTGGAATGCTTTAAGATGAAAGTGATTTTGAAAATACCTAATTTCAACTTTTTTTTTTTTTTAATGATTCCATAAGCTTTCTTTCAGAAATAAATGCCATGGAACAATCCAGAATTACATGGTTATGCTATTTTGATCTTGTTTCACTTCCATGGAAAAAATACTCTTTAAAAGTTAATGCTAAAGCTTTACTGGCACTGACTTGCCACTTTCCAGCACTAAAACTGGCATACATCATTTCAGACCACGCCATAAAAAGATGCAAAACCCTTTTATATATTGTAATATATGTCACTACTTTCTGATTAATATTGCAGTTCTGAGATGCATTAGCAGATTCACAAATTATGAAAACAGCATCAAGAGTAATTTCAGTTAATCAATCGAAATATTGTGAAAATGTACATATCTAAAAATAAATATTACCTAAGAACACGGATCTTCCCTTAATCTGATGGATGCTCAGGGCAAGATCTATTTACTTCAAACCATTCATCTATGCAGCTGTCGGATGCAAGACAAAAAAGAAGGCAATTAACGTGAATATCCAAGTAACGCTTCACAGTAAGAAATGCATATTCATTGGTTTCTCATGATTTGCATGTACAGTAAGGTTTTATATTAACAAAGAAATATACGCGGATACACACATGCATGTACACTCTCTACATCTTTCTATGTTCACAAACAGAATATTTCATCATTCACTGAAAATTTAATAACCTCAAAATACAGTTGTATTTGAATATGAAGCACTGTTGAACAACTAAATATCCTAAATGTAAAAATCTGTTAGGAAAGCATTTGACAAATTATTAGCCAGCTCTTATACACAGGTTACTTTACTACTAACGCTGTCATCTCGTTTACATCATTCACTGACATCCTGCACACCGTAATTACAGACAGTAGTGAGAACAATTATGAAGCAGTTTTCAAAAGCACTCCCTCTTCAGCCTAATGGCGTTAGACAAGTCTGTTATTACAAAAGTATGTGCAATCTTAGCTCAATAGCTGTGATGTCCAGAAGTGATGTCGGCCTTTTTTCATGTAAGTGAGAGAAGATTACAATGGGAGAAGCTAACTGGGGAAGATACGGAAAGATGTCGCTTAAAAATCTCACTTAGGGTTGTTACTGTGTGGTTTTTGTTTGTCTGAAGTGTAAAAAGCAATTAAGTTTTAGTGAAGTTACCCTACAAATGCAACTTTCTGGTATTCTAGGTATACACCATGAGGAATACTTGCCCTTTATGATATATGCAGAGGCAAGGCAGCCGTGCTATAGTATCTCCCTGCTGCAGCTCTTCCAGGCATATTGCACACTCCCCAGTATCTTTACTCAGCACATCCTCTGAAGAAAGAGCACAAAGTTGAACAGTCAAAAAGCAGAGTACCACAAGCAAAATGTTCTTCATTCACAACATCAAGGGCAGCCACAGAAGATACTTCTTGTCCTGCAGAAGGTGCTGTCAAGGTGAGGTTCGGGCACACGTGCCATATGACAGAAGATTCCTGATGAAAGACATCTTAACGAATTAAAATATGGTTACGATTCAGTTTCTTGCCTGAACACAGCTATAGCTCAAAACGAAGTCCCACAGGAAGAAAACCACACAGAGAGGAGGGGTAGCCACAATCAGCAGTCAGCAAGCCTTTGGCGTTCATACTCTCTCAGCAGATGCACATCCCACCACAGACTGCTCTGATCCAAGCTGGGAAACCTGAGCTCTGAACCAGGCAGCTGCTACATACACAAGCTGTGCTGCTGACCCCATGAGTTAAGCACCGGGAAAAGTTGGTACTGTCATCCAAATGGCACCTACTGAACTCCAGGGCTTTGAGGATTCATTCTGGGGAGGGGTTTGCTTAGCCATCCCCTCCTCCCCATGTTCAGTTGTCTTGTTGGAGGCTAAGTCCAAGCCTGAAGATAACATTTCTCCAGACAAGACAGCGCAGTTAATTAACTAGGCACAGATCTTATTAACTTCCTCCTTCTAAACACTTGGCCTATCATTTGCTTTCTTCTGCCCTCCTACTCATCTCTCTTCTACACACCTGTCTTTCTCTAACTTTAGCCAGCCTCTCCAGCACTTGTATTCCATACCTTCAACCTGAAGGTCCTAAATTCCTGGACTTACTTATTTTTTGCATCATTACCAAATTCCATAAGAAATGAGGAGAGAGTAAGTTACTAAGAACGCATAAGAGTTGGCTTTCAAACAGAAGTTTCTGGGAAAATATATTATTTTTAATAAAAACCTTCTCTCTTGGACACTGCTCTTAGCCAGAATACGGGATGCAGAATTCAGTCTTGGCACAATACAAAGCAGGAGATGACATAAGGTCCAGTTTGCCAGAAGCAGGTTAGAAGCAACCTCACACAGTGCACGGATTGCTATCGAAAAGGGACCATGTAGCAACCAGCAATTTCTGGCAGATCAGAAAGCTGTATGCTTGGCTGAAGTAGAGACCACATATTCAAATTTCTGCAGCTTTGGGGGAAAAAATCTCCCCTTCTTAACCAAAAGGAGCCTAAAGGGATTTTTTTTATGAGGACTATGATTTGCTAGTACCACTGAGAAACCATCAGTTCTAAGCTATGCTCTCAGGTGTCCCCAATACTCATCACTATGGCATTCCGAACACACAGAAAATGACAAGCATACAACTGAAAAGCCATCACTGCAGGAGTAAGTGAGAAGATGTATGAAATCAGGTCTATTGTGCTTCCCTAGGAATCATAGCAAGCTACCTATTACAGGTGCTCGGGTTTCTAAAAGGAGTACTCATTCCATGCCAATCTTCATTGGTTATGCTTAAAAATACTATATAATGCCAAGTCTGTTGCATCTTCATGGGGATATGTGAAATATCCCTAAGAAACTAATAAACAATTACACATATTACAGTGAAGAAAATAAAATACATTTACACCTGGTTATATCATTCATAGGTTTTAAGAAATTGCTTCTGTTTTTATAAAGTATTTGAAGGTGTAGGGATTCAAGAACTGAAGAAGGAAAGCCATCTAAAACAATGCAAAAACTCTTAAAAACTCATCTGTTGTTATAGAATCACAACACTAAGAACCTGCCCAGAAGGTGCAAAGGATAAATACTTCTTTGACTATTATTTTGTATGAAAATATATTTTAATACCTGACACCAGGAGACAAAAATTGTACAGACAGCACGGTCCTGTTACAGAGATATTAATCTTGCCTGATGCTCTCAGACACCAGGCTCTTAGAATGCCTGTTTGCACAAATACTCTGCCAAAAGTCCTACGAGCAGATCTGCTCTTCCCACAGCCGGGTTATTGGAAGAAGTGCCATTAATAATTCAAGCATGTATTGTATACATACTTAATAAAAGTCAAATTTCCAGAGTTACTTTTAATCAGATTAGCAATTGGTACCCAAAACTAAATGGCACCAAGGTTCTTCCAGTGAATTAATTCCCAGACTCCCCTTCCAAGTGCTCTCAAGAGGGAAGCATTTAGTCAAGCTTTGATGACAAAAATTAAAATGCTGTCCAGTAAAAATATAATTTATAAAAGAAAACATTTCTGTGTACTGCTTTCACATTTTTCTCTATTGTACATGATCTGGCTTGTCATATGTTCCAGACTTTACGACGCACGGGTCAGAACTCCTGCTGAGCGTTGTAACAAGACTCTGCACCTTTTAGCTAACACCAGGGCGAGATGCCAGCTTAAACATCTTTATCTCCCACCAGCCCTGGTGTGTCTGAGACTCCTCCAGGGCTCCCATAATCTCTCTCCCCAGATGCTGTCGCTCTCCCTACTGCCAATACCAGCCCTACTACCTAAGCCCCAGGCAAATGCCTCGCCTCCCTGCCTTCAGCCAGGGCTTTCCCTCTGGGATGCTGCTGCCAGTGCAGGCCGTGCTTGGCCATGCCATGCCAGGAGCAGCTGCTGTGAAGGCTGGCTAAGGCTGGCATCATCACCGAATGTGGCCTCAAGAGCACACCAGAGTTCTGCCACTGCTAAAGTAGGCAGAAAAGATTGTTAACAGGATTCAATACTTTTCTTCCTCTTAAGTAACAGAGTTAGCACTTTGCACTTCTTCCATCACCTTGTGAATGCTATCAGGCTCTCGTGCAAGAAGGAAGATCAGTACTGAAGTACTTGGTACAAAATACCCAACTATTATAAATACCCAAGTACAATTTGGTACTGCTCACCAAAAGAAAAGAAGAGAAGATGTAAAATAAAGAAAAAAAGAAAAGAGAACATTACTGAGGTTTCAGCAATACTGTATTTATAACATTCTTACCAGTGTATTACTGAAATGGAAGTGGGAAGTGGAAATAAGCAGAGGCCACATTTTTCCATTTCGCCCACACGTGCATACATACACAAACACCACACTCCCACATCCATCTGCCTCGCACCAAACAGAAGGTAAATACTCCTCCACCTTCCAGCCATTGCAACAAGCACTTGCTAGCTGGGGACTGGTGTAAAGATGAAATCTGGCAGAAGAGCAGATTATTTTCCTCCTCTATCCCTGCTTAATACTACTAGTATTTTAACTTCTGGTTGACAGTAGTTTTTCCTTCTAGAATCACGCTCCTGTATCCACTGAAAAATAAACTATATTCCATTTGTGCATTTATAGCAAGATAGGTGGTACTGGAATAAAATACAATCATCCTGGCAACGTTGCACGTCAACTTGATTAAAAACCATTTTCCGGACCTTTAAAAATACATATATACAATAAATATCGAAGCTGCCAACTCAGCCCTGGTTAAAGTTCCAGGTAATGCCTGTGATGAAATAGTCTGCCTTTAAACTGAGGACTGTGGAAGCACATGCAATACATACTCCATGGATGAAGTCATTACAATCTGTGCTCCTGCTATTGTTTTTAAATACAGACAGAGATAGCCCTAGACTCAGGAAGCCCTGTAGCAAATCATGAAGGCTGCATTTGGATAACTATCACCTCAGAGCTGCACAATTTAATTTCTCTCTAGGCATTCTGTGCAACGCAGATTAGAAAGATCTTTGATTAAATCCCATATGACTTTAAATATACACTTTTTTTTAAGACTTAAAAACTGTAATTTCTGTGGAAGTTGCCACCACAGCTAGCTTACCAGTGAAGACGATGCTGAAGTGCACCCTATCATGAATATAACTAAAACTGTTTGAAATACACCTTCTGAACAAACTTCTTGTGCTGTGAACCAGCGCAAAAACTGGCAAAACAAGAGCCTTAAGAAGCTGAAAAATACCAACAAACTTCATTAAATAGTACACATTATCATGGATGTTATACATTCATTCATTCTTGTTACTGATTATTAAGTACTAGATACTTGTTTTATTTATTTTTTAAAAAGGTAAACTGGATACGTCAAGCTTTAGACATCCAGAATCAATGTTTTTCACTTGTTTTGCCCCATGTTTCTTTGGGACAGCTCAGGAACTGTCTTTACAACTTCACATTGGCTGCAAGCAAAAGCCCTCTCTCCTAGTCCACCCTCAGCACTTAATGCAAGACATTTCTTTGCCTTGCTCCCTGTACTTTGGTACTGTGGTGGGACAAGAGGAACATCCCTGATTCAGCGTTCTCCAGCTAGGGATCATTCTTGGATGACCAGGTCAGCCCTTTTCTGTTGGCCAAAAACGGAGGCAGAAAGACTCTATCTCCTGGCTTTCCAAGCCATAGGGTCCATCAGCACATTTAGTGAGGCACAGCTGAAGCTGTTGGTTTGGCTCACCTATGAAGCATGTTCTTTGCAGCCATAAGTTAAAGTCTGCATTGCCTTCAGCAAGGAACATGCCTCCTGAAGAAATGCTGGGTTCCTGACCAGAAACACTTTTATTCACCTAATACAAACAACCCCCTGTAGCTCAGAGGAAAAGGCATGATTTTTGAAGACCATTGCTTTTCCTGGAGCCTCAGCTAAGTGATTTTCAGGATTCACGGCACTAGAAAGAGGAGCACGCGGAAATTCAGAATGCAGCTTTTCTGAAAAACTTGAATTCAAGTTCCCTCTTATTCCAATGAAAAAAAAAATAATATCCCTGTGCTACTCAACTACATAAACATTGCCACTTACCATGCATTTCCAGCAAACACAACCTCAAACACCATCGCACAATTTGCCAATTTGGAAACACCCTCTGTACTACATTGCACACACAAAAAAAATAATCTCTCTAAAGACAGCTACAGAAATGCGATACTACCTCAAGTACCAACAAAATGTTTGGTGAATTTGGGAGCAGGGAGATGTCTGGCATCTCTCTCTTCACTGCTAGCAATGTGCCAGCTTGTTAACATTTCCTACTCAAAGTCCAAACGCTATCATTATTTGCCCTTTGTCTCTCACCTTCTCAGTGTCAGTCCAAGACTAAGTTAACCATATACAAAGAGATATCTATCATGAAAGACTTCTTGCACAAACACTTGGGCCCTCCCCTCTCCTAAAACACAAGCATTGTACTGAGGTAGCACACAAAAAAGGAGGAAAGTGAAAGTCACAAGAAAAATATTTGCGACGGAGTAAGATCTAATCTGCAATATTCCTATCACAAACACCTCACTGAGCTACAGGGAGGTAGCCGGAGAAGTTCCACTGCTGCTCAGCTAAACCCCAAATTTTAAGAACTAGATTTAGATTTTTCTGCATCATTTTCAGCTTTCAGAAGCCAATTCTGAGAAAAAAAGTAGATGCTTCCTGTTCAATCAAATAAGGATCAGGTGCGTGTGGTAGTAAAAGTATTTACTTCTCATTGAACAAAGATGAAAATGTAATAGACATACTTTCTATTCCTCCTGCTTCCCAAAAAGTCTGTATAATTTTAGCTACCTTGTTACAATTCTCATCAGGTGTACTAAATAATACAGAGAGGAAAGGTATTTGTGCACTCAGGGAACAGTTCTTTGATAAAGAAGTTTACCTCAGTGGCCACAGTGTAAATCTACCTACAACTTTAAGATATGCAGTCTCAATACAAGATTTAGCATGGCAAAAAACTTTCAAAGTAATACAGCTTTTATACAACATCCAATTAACATACTCATGTTTACATCCAAGGACTTACAACAGAGAGCTAGGCTTGGATAAAAGGCCAAGTAGCCTGGGAAATAAAGCTTCTCAGCTCCAACCAGCAACATCCGCAGCCACTCGATCCTATGCTAATTTGATCAGCATACCGACTTCCTCAAATCATATTTATGCTTCTACTAGAGAGTACTGTGGTGAAATAGGTACTCACACAAGTGGAGTTTTATTACCCCAGTTGGACAGGCCAGTTGGAAATGCCATGTGCTCCCATCTTGAGATTAATTGCCAGAGTGACTATGTATTTCCACCATGATTTAAGATTTGCTCAGCAGACAATTATCTGATTGAATCTGAAAGATCTTCTTAAAACTGCAGTCTTTCCAACTTCTATTTAATCAGTCTGCTTGCAATTTAAGATGCCCTTGAACATTAAATCATCCCAGGATGGTTAAACAGCTTTCTCCTCTTGCACTGTCTTCTAATGACAAGTTCTATTCACCACATTTCTAAGTACCATGTTACACTTTCAAATTCTTTTCTAGATATGAGTACCTGTTAGCAACAGAACTAGAAACAGCCTTGTCTTCCAGAACACAGTGTAAAGGGATTTTGTGTCAGACCTGTCCATTCTACACTGTCCCCATTCCAGCTAAACTGATGCACAGTTATGTTTTGAGTGACTCAAGGATTAACTTCTTGAACAGACTTCCTTGGGATGATGTGTTTGTCTCAAGGCTTCTCCCCTCCATTCAGAAACACTATCCCTGAGAGAGAAAAATACTTCTAAATATTTTCCCATCTGTAGGGGACCACGTGAAAAAGCTTTGAATGCTACAGTACCAAACTAGTGCCCCCCAGTCCAACTCCATCATGAACGGCGTACCCAAGCGTCTATCAGTCTGAAACTACTGAAACAAATACTTCTTTATTGCAGCTCATGGAATAAAAATAAGCTGTTTTCTTTCTTTCTTTTAAATCAGTATCACATAAACTGTCAAGCGTTAATCTTGAATGTCAGGATTTAAACAAAAACTAGCAAACCCACAAGAAACGAAATGGCAGCAAAGTAAAGAGCCCTTAGCAAAAAACTGGAAGGAACTATCACTGGGGAAATACCTCCTTCTCCTTGCTCCACTGTGAAAGAATGATTTACACTTCTCAAGGCTGAGTTTACCATCAAAGAGGATCTTGTACCACAAATATGCTACAGAAGGAGGAGTGGTTGAGTAAGTGGCCAGAGGCAACCAGCATGTACTGCTGACAGACAAAGAGTTTGCAGCAGTTAGGATTGATTCTTACAGAGCTGGGAGCAGGTTTGGATGAATTAAACTTACAGAAGTGAACAAAAAAGAATTATTGCCGCAGAATCCATACGTGCAGATTTTTTTTTTTTTTTTTTGGCTACACAATGCTTCTTATCTTTGAGGAATAAATCAAAACATTTAGGGGCTACTTACATGTTACTATTCATACAAGCAAGAAGAAACTGCTATGACAGATGCAAAGTTAAGGTCTGATGAGAACTTGGGATTACAATCCAGAGGCCTAGACCAAAAGTGGCTGAACCACGTGGTTTCTGGCAGAGCAAGAAGTATGTAATACAAGAGAATTTTGAAGTGTACTTTGCCTTGTGCGGCAAACATAACTTATTTAGCAAAGACAGTAAGAACAAAAAACAACAAACCAAACAAAATATTCACAAGAAACAACCAGGCATCAAACTCACAGCAGTTGTTATCTCCAGAAGCATTCTTATCGCAGTAAATCAACTGGAAATCTGATAGAACAAGGAAAAGATGCTACTGTAGTCAGGAGGAGGGGGAAGAATTCCTTTCATAGGCCTCACAGAGACTGTTACTTGCGAATAGCTTAATGGTCAGAATGTAGGCTTAATTATGATGCTGTATTCTGTTAAAGCAAGCAACATTGCCAGTCAAGCATGGACGTTATTACCAACAACACTCACAAAGACTAGGAGAGGGAAACAGAGTTCAGATGTGACAAAGTACATACAACAGAGGATGACTGCCTCTGATCAAGATGAAGCAAAGGCCGGAATTGAAAGAGATCTGGCAAATACAAGATGTTGCTGTGACTGTACAAGAGGATCCCCACCAAGGTTAGAAATCCCTCTTTCTTTGGAAGCTTAAATGACTTTCAGCTTATTTTTCCCCAACATGAAAGGAGACCAAAATGATCACAGAAGTGAGTTTTTTCCAAAAAGCAAGGTTGCAAGCATTAGTTGTCACTGAATTTATGGTCAGAAGACAGAAAAAAAAAACATAAATCATTACAAAGCAATTAGGAAATTTCATTCTAGTAATGGTCTGTAAGAAAATGAGAGTGTTGATGGGAAACTGCTGGCTTAATGAAAGCTATTTATGAGAATTCTCATCTACCACAATATAGAAGTGGGCAGATTAGAAACCTTCATGGAAGGAAGGGTATGGGAAACAATGTCCTCAAAGAGCATAAGGAGAGAGGAAACGAAGGCCAGCTATAGTTAGCTATCCTTATACTGCAGGCAACATCAGTTACTTCAATGCAACTTCCCTCCCCCCCCCNTTTTTTTTTTTTTTTTTTCCTCCAGGCTCTTATTCCACTCTTCCTACAGGTACCCTGAGCACACTGAGTTTTCCCAGGTCTTTTTAACAGTGGCCAAATAACTGACTCATTTCTTTAAAAGCTTGGAACAGAGTTTGGGTTGATCTGATGCAAAATGAATGCATAGAGAGCATTAACAAAGATGCCATGAAGGCTGAAGCCATGAGACAAAGAGCAAAACCACAAAAGGGGAGAAAAAACAGGTGTGTCTGACTAAGATGCTATTCATAGAACAGATATGATGAGTACCACACAATGAAAATTCTGGTGCCAAAACTAAGTGGGTATAAATTCTGGCTTATTAACCCTAGTGCCAGGTGGTAGGCCAGCAGGGTGCCCTTCCCAGCAGAATCCAGAGCTCTTTTCTCCAACCAAAAATTGCATGTTTGGCGTCAATGTACACATACAAGACACGGATACAATCACTGCATAATTTTTAATTTGTTTTCCGTTCCTGTTTATAGCTTTTACAAGCTATTCCTATTTAAAATGAAATTAGTTCCACTATAAAGATGGATCCCAAAACATGCCCAAATACAAAAAAATTCTGATAACTAATGTTAGAATCAGAGTTTTCAGAGTTATTTCAATGTTTCTGCTATACACTAACCCATAATTCAGTATAATTTATTCCAGAAATATGGAAAATGGGTGTGTCAGGCACTGCAAGCATTACATGCAGGTTTGGGCCCCAAAACATAAGAAGGACATAAAACTACTAGAGAGCGTCAGTGATGGTTGGGTTGGGAGTGGGGACACCTCAATCCTCCTGGAACACACTTTCTACCATCTCACAGGGACCCCAGGCATAGGATGAAGAGGAGACTAGAGCCCCTGCAGATCCCTGAGACCGAGAGGAAGCCATTCTCTCTGGCAAGCAAAATGGCATGGGATGCCATCCTAGGAAAGGGGTCCTCAGTACTCCCACCCTTCCTCATCCTTCAAAACTAGGGCAACATTCAGGCTATGAGCACCTCACCCTCAACACAACTGTTTTTGGTCACCATGGGGCACTATTAAATCACATCGCCATGGTGTCACAAGCCACCTTCTGTTTTGAACCCTATAAATAGGGAGACTCTGTGGCTATAACATCAGTCATTGAGTGGCTAGGGACTCTGAGGTCAAAATTACTTGGACAAAGGAGGGCTATTTCTAGAGTGTTTGCCCATCCTCATGTGGGACACGTCAAGGAGGTTCCTCAAATGGGGGAGGATGGATCCTCCTCCCATCAAGACATGGCACTTTCTGGGAGGAGCAGAGATGCGAAGCCCACAGACACTGACCTCCCCAAGAGTGACAGACTGCCCATGGAGGTGGATCTACCTCCAGCTGAACAACAAAGGAAAGTGGATCCACCTCCATCAGCACTGAGCAGGCACCAAAGCATCGTGCCTTCCAAGAGACAGCAACCCACAGGCCTCTCCACCTTCCTCTAGACAGCTCTCTCTGTTCCAGTTTATCTCTCTGAACATCCTACAATTTTAACAAAAGCTGGGAGAACCTCAACTCCAGGGTCATCCCACAAGCTTACAAGGAACACCTATTTCCTAGCATTAATATACATAATAGTATTTAATAATACAAGATGACTAACACAAGAGCTAATTTAAAAAAAGAAGACCCGAAAAAGACAGTTCTCAATATATGTTCAGTTTTATTCTTGCAACCTGGCATTATACTTCTACCACCATATTAAAGGTTTTCTTTCTCTCCTTGTTTTTAAAAATACAGGCTATCAAAGCTACTGGATGCCATTATGACAAGGAGATATATTAGCTAATAAAAGCATAGATCAAAACAGACTCGCTTGGAACTGCAGGGAAAAAAAAAGAAAAGCATTAAACAAACAATTCCTTACCCCCATCTTCTCTCCCCAGACAAGAAAGCATTGCTTATAGACTAATAAATTATCATTTAAATTATAATTTATCTGTGATTAGATACTAAATTATTGCTTAGTTACATGAAGGCAACCCACTACCTAATGTTATATACAAAAGCTACCTGAACTTCACACAAGAAAACAGAGGATAAGGAACATAGATTGAATAAGACTTGGCTTTAAGTTACAGACAACTACTAGTGCAGGTTTAAAATGGAAGCCATCCAAGGTCTTTATGAGGAAAATTTTAACAAGGTTTCATAAGCGTTAATGTAGTTCAGCGGTAAACCTATGATCAGCGAAGTTTTTCCTGTTTCAGCTGTGTAGTAGAATTGGGGTTATTTCTGCAGCTGCACAAATCTGTGGCCATGTGAGACAAAGTTACACAAACTTTAGAGAGCAAGGAGGTTCCTCCAGGGAGATGTATAGTAGCCTACTACCCTAGGCAGGCTAGTCTACTACTTGGCAGCTATGTCAGTATATAGTAAGTGTAATCATTGTCAATAGAGATTTACAAGCTGGTCTAGAACCACTGGATTTCACTACCAATACTTAAAAACTAGTAAATTTTTCTCCAATGTAAGCAGTGATAATCTTCAACTCAGACTTGAGAGTACAACAGTAACAGAGTTTTCATTCAGCTTGTTATGGAAGAGTTAGACTTACTCTACCACTGTACACCCTCCTCCCTGCCTCTACAAAAAATTGTACTGACTTCCTTTATCACTGATGCTTTGAGTCCACAAGTCAGAAGTGCAAGACAATTTAAATGATCAAAGGGTAGCAAGTTTTAAAGCAAGATTTTAATCTGAAGGGGAAAAAAAAAAATCAAAGACCCTTATAAATGGCATTTCAAGCTATATTTTCAATTGATCTGCCCTTAGGGCCATTTCTGAGCAAGAGGGAGCACTGCTCATTGCTTTGAATTTCATTAGGGAAAAAAACCCAGACTGTGAATATCTGTTCTAGTTCCTGCAAAACAGTACGGAATCTGGGGAAGAAAATACCATGGAATTCCTACTCAGATCACTCCATGAAATGCAGCTTGGCATTTATTTTTAAAAGCATAAGATTTCAAGTACTTTTATTTCAACATCCAGTCAATGAAACTTATTCTTTATGATGAGGAAAAGATATATACTTTCAAGAGTCTTGTTTCTGCAGAGCAATTACAAAAGAAAAAGAGGAGTAAAATCTCAAGGTTTTAGAGGTATCAGATTTACAAACTGCAGAACTACCATTCAAAACTAGGAACATTATTTTCTCCGAAGCTAAATTCCCAGCAGTCACAAGACTGCAGCAGTTGCAGACACGATTTATGACATCCTCCAAATGACCTCTCAAAGCTAAAGACTGATTAAGTGTAAGACACGGAAGGTAGCTCCTATCTGCCTGGATCACATGCTGCACAGTCACAGCACAGTGAGCATTTGCTACTGAGCTAACAAAACTGCTCCTTAGCTTTCTGCTGCATGCAGCACTGCACAGCCATTGTATAACACCAGAAGCACAATGACATACAGTAGAATATATCAAGTCCTCTTCTAACCTGATCTGAATCACTCCTTTCTTCACATGCAGCTGTTCTTTGCAACGCTGGTTCACAGGTGTATCTATAATTTGCTGGGACATGAACTGTCACTTGACTTCAGTAGCACTGTCAGTACCAAAGCAAGACAACAGCAGTATCTGAGATTAGGAGTAGAATTTGTAAGGAAAAGAAACAACTTAAGCTCTTCAGAGCATGAATGATCCTATTTTCCCTACTCCTTTCAGAAATGGGCTTTTCTATAGTTGTCAAAAGCTTTACTGTATTTATTCAGTGCTGCATAGAAAATATTCCCATGGCATATGTATGCATTTGTATAAAGGCAGCTTCAATGTACTGAGAAAGAATTGTCATCTCACTCGCAAGAGCTGAAGTATGAGGTGACATTATGTTGGTGAAGAGTGATTTGTGATGGCTCCATCACAGGAAGCACTGTCTAGCAGATTTACACCTGGCTCAAAGGCAAGTATGCACAGAATCACCCAACAAATACCCTTCTCCCCAGAGGTTCATTAAAAATAGTCAGCAGCATTCAGGACAGATTGGAGAAAAGTTTAAAGATGAATGGATGTGATATCTGATGTCCTGAAGTTGCACATTCCTCTGTGGGATGCAAATACATTGACTTGAACTCATTACAGTCAAGAAAATTTACTGTAATCTACTAAGCATTCCCAAACCGCACCAGTGATAGCTACTTTACAAAACTATGCTTCCTTTTCTCTTACATGAAGAGTAAGCTAATGAGCAATGTTGATATTTAAACCACCACCAAGCCTCTAAGACTGTATCTTTGCAAGACAAATGGGGTAGCCTGCAGTTCTGAGAACTGCTGTTCCAGATATTTGGGGCACTTCTCTCTCTCAGTTACACTGTGTTCCAATTTTGGGAGCTTTCTTCAGAGCCACACCATTAAAAATACACAATTTACCATTTTTCCTTGTAGCAAAGTGTTAACAGTTTTTGGGTCTGGAGTAAAGATTAGAGACTGCAGCCTCTGAAAACGCTCCTATTCCATACTATCAAAGAGTGACCCAATTCACCCACTGAGGCTGAAATGGGGTCACAGAAGCAGGTCCCATCTCCTTTAGCAGGTAGTCCACGTTGCAACTTGAGTGTGGCTTTACTTACTTTACTCCATAGCTAATCCAAGGCCTACAAAGGTGAAAAACAATGAAAGTCTCCTCCTTGCTGAGAAGATAAACAATTCCTAAACAGAGGAAGTACAAAGTAATCAGTATATTTCAAATGAAGATCTTCAAAAACAAGTTTCCTTCTTGAAATTGTAACATTTGCAAGACAAGCTATGAGGTCTGAGCTGATGTTATACCAATTTACAGAATAACAGCTGTGTTTGAGATTAAAGTTTTATTTTACTATAGTAATGCTCTTCTACTGTCATTACACTAAACAAAATCTTGAAGTTCAACAGATGTTTAACAGCTCTAATTATTTTAAAGAAACACATTAGAAAACAGTTTTAAAGCATTAGGGAAACTGAATGAGCCTCCTACATAATCCAGAGGGTTTTCAGAGGTACACATGATCAAAATAGGAGTAAATGTCACTATTTTAACTGCAGACACAGGGTAAGTGTCTGCTCATGTCCTGTGACACTACTGTGCAGTGTGAGCTCTTCACCTGTCACAACACACTCCCAAGGACAGAGTGCAGAATCACCTAGGGCAGAGTAGGAAGCTAGAAACTCTTGGGCAAGGACATTTTTAAACTCAAAAATGGAAGAACTGAAAAGTTCTAAGGAGAATTTTGAATCTCAGAATGAAAAGAACTGCTTTGCCTTGATATTATTTTGCACTGCTTTGCTGGAAGTCTAGTCCTATTAAAGGATGAGGACAAGGAGGATGGCTTAAGCTTCTCCAGGCAGGCTGGCACCATGCCCTTTTGCAAGGTCTCATACCCTGAGAATCCCAGCAGGGACATGAACTTCAAGTTAGTAATTCTTTTTCATTTTCTTCAGACTGAAGTTTTGAGAGCATCAGGAGAGAGAGTTGCCAAGTAAAATACCCTCAGTCTTCTCAGCACAGAAGTAACCAAGGAAATTAAGTCACTGCAGAGGCAGAACTACCAGAATCACAGATCTCAGTGGTTCAAATGCGAAGTTAAGGTGCACTCTTTCTCTTCCCTTCTACTGAGCAATATAAACCGAGTACGTTCTGATAAAAGTAGCTTGCCCCAAAGATTTCGTTGGAACAGCCAGAAATACACAAAAATTACAACTTGTGTTAGAAGAAAAAAGTTAGTCTCATTCACAAAGATATTTGAAAAAATACTTGTATTTAGCTCTTTGGATGATTTATGCCCATCTCTCATTGATCAAAATGCATATGCTATAGCTGTCACTCAGACATTGATAACTTCTGTAACAAGATTATTGCTCTGGCAGAAGCCAATTCAGGATTCTGAAACTCACATGCAGGCCTCAAACATCAAACAGTACTATCACTCCTCTTTTCAACTGTTTTAGAATTAGCTGTATTTACACCCTTCATGACAAAACCCTGTTTTGCTCCCTTGCTAACCTAAATGGGTTGCACTGCTGTGGCTCAAGTCAACTTGAGTTCAGTTTGACAGCACCAGAACATTTGGCCACTTGTGCGTGGCACTAGATTCAAGCACCCCAAAGACAAAATACGTTGCTGAACAAGAAGAACACATCGAGTTTCACTCATGTCCTCCTTCCAGTACAACCATCTTCATTTTCAGTATTCTTTCCATAACAGTCATCCCACATACTAGTTCTCCATTCAAAACAGAGCTGAGCAAAATTTAAATGCAAAATCATACATATATTCAATGCTATCTATAGGGTTTCCTGCTCTCTTTTAGTGTGATCAGGCTCACAATTTCACTTATTGTAATTTTGAAAAATTGCAAAGCAGTTACCTTGGGTAATGAAAAATCCTCCAGCAGCTCATGCACTGGATGTCTTAACACTCCCTCTCTGAAATTAGACTAGCGCAAGTTTTTCTCCTGAACAAAAACCTTGGTCACTACCCTGGCCGCTAATCAGCCCCACTGCCATATTCGAATTAAACACAGAGCACCCTGAGCGAAAGCTGCGCCGATGCCAAAGCAGCTCTACCCTGAGCACACGGCTTTAAGGAGGCCCGTTGAGAAAGTTTCCAGTAGAACAACGTTCCGATGCAAAGTGCTGACTCGATGAAACCCAAAATATTCCACAGGAATGTGCTAATTCAATGAAAACTTTTGAGAGAGGAGAGGCCGGCTGGCCGAGCAGCCAAGGAGGCAGGGAGCTGCCTGGCTCTCCCAGCTCCCGGGGTCACTGGCTTCCCCAGCTGGCGAGCTGCCAGCCTGCTAGTCCCTGCTGGCAGAGAGGCCCTTTAATAATAATAAAGTCTCACAAAGTGTCCTGAGAACCAAACAAAGGCATTTCAAAAAAGACAAACAGAATTACTTCAGACAGAACCAGCTGCGAGGTTTCTTCAAAAGGATTCAGTGGCATTAGTTGCAGAACAGCTAAAAGCAGTTTGCCTTAAGCCACCAGCAGCCTTCTCGCTTGGGTCTTCTTTTTAAACATCTTCCAATGAAAAAAAATGTACCCATACTGTAAACGCACAAAGTAATAACTGCATTCAAAACCTACACTTCACCAGATAAGTCCAATCGTCTGCCTCTCAGCAGCTGGTATTGATGCAAACTGACCCAACAGCACAGAGGTCAAAACAAGTTGGTTCCAAAGCACTGGGTGTTACTCAAGCAAACAGCTCTGCCCAGCCAATGCACAGGGCTCTCCGTGAGCAGCATCTCTGGGAGAGTTGCCTCTAAGTAGGCCCTGCACGTCACTCACCATTGCAGACCTGAAAGAGATGGTGCGCCTGGAGAAGTTGAACAGAAGTGGTGTGGCTGTGTAAAGTATTAGCAGTGGTTTTCAACTAACAAAGACCCAAAACATACACCCACACAGAAACAAACCCAACAAAAGGAACAGGTCAACTAGCAAGTAACCCACTTTCTCCATAAAAATGGCTTTTAGCAACCTGTGGCTAGCCAGTGCACAGGACCAATCCGGGCTTCTCAGAAGCTCAGCAAAAAACACTATGAAGAGGGTTCTTAATGGCTAAAGACTGTCTTAAAGAGCCTTGCTTTAACACTAAACACCACAATGTTTTCACACAATTCAATTCATTTAGACAGCTTTTGTATTGGAACAACTATATCCCAGTTCGGGTTTGAGCACAAGCAGTTTAAGAGATACTTGGAATGAAGTTCCACAGGAAAAAAAAAAAAAAAAAAGAGTTCTTCGTAAGTGCCAAATTGAGGAAGCAATAAGACCTCTGTTGGAGAGAAGTCGCATGATTTTAAAAGAAGGCTAATGAAATGTGTTGATTTTTATATAAATAAATTAGTACAACTTCCAGCACAGAACTGGGACAAATTTGTGACCTCTCTTTCAGAAAACACGTGGAAAATCAGACAGCTGCCACAAACTGCCCTTCACTGGCTCTTCCTACGGCCAAATGCAATACACAAAAGTAGCTCAGAAAGCAAACAGAAATAGCCTACAAGGACCGGTTTTATTTCTTTAAAACTTCAAATCAGGACTAAACAGTCTTATGACATTTTCTGGTGAAGACTACATGCCTTAGGCTTCCATTAAAAAAGAAAGAATGCCAGTCTCAGAATCACACAAGATGCACAATTTGCTCCCTGACATTTCCTAGAAAGAACAACTCAGCTTCATACATTTACAGTATGAGGAAATGTAACTAGTACGGAATTGGATTGAACTGTGTGTATATCTAACTGCCCAATTTTTTAAACATCTCCCAACCCTCAAAAGCCTAAGGCTTCCTTCAGCTGCTTTCAATACAAGATCAAGAGAGAAAAGCAAGTAAAATAAGTATTTCTCCTCCTAGATAGAAGTGGGAAACCATCAGTGACCAGCATAAACAAATGATGCACACATGGGTCTATTGAGTATATCCAGCAAGAGCCCAAAATAACCATGAGAAAGTAAAGCATAAGAGAGAAAGATTCCCTTTGGGAAAGAGATCAAAAGTCAATAGCAGCAGTTTTTCTTCTTGCAAGCAAAATTCAAGATGCCCTTCCTGTAGCTTATGGCAAAAAACAGATCCATCACTGATCTCCTCATCCTGGCAAACAGCAAAAACACAGGAAAAAATGCAATCATTCAGATATTCATATACAATTCAAGGCCTGTAATCACAGCAGCATTTAGTCAAATGATCAATCTGCTAGTTAATTTTCTTTTGTTAGTCTCATTAAATGGATCACAACTATGCCCCAAAGTAATTACTGAGTGATACCCAAACTCTGAAGCCATACCCTCAATTTCTTTACATTGCAGTAAAAACAAGTAACCAACTATATACTATAATTTAAGATTTAGTCCACAGGTCCAGAAGCTAACCTACTGTAATTAAAAGGATCAGTGCACACTTCTATTAAGTGTTTATGGGAATGAAGCCATAATTCCAGGCAAACGCCTCTCTCAAACCAATTTATGTGATTTAGTAGTTTTCTCCTTTCAAGCTTATATCACCACTTTCTAGAATGACAGACTCTCCTAACGTGACAAGTTACATGATTCAGGTAATATCTCACATTGTACTGTCCACAACTGATTTTGTCATGTTGCAGTTTATCAAGAGTGGCATTTATCAAGAGAGTGGCGTCAGGTGCCTCTCAGAAGTTACTTCAGCTCATTTATAAAGGGTTTTTGTTTTTCTTCAACTGAGGGGACTGCACAAAGATAACAAGATGGCCTCAAAGAGCTCCAATTAATTGTGTGCCAGCTGAAAGAAACAATGCAGAAAAAAAGAGGTTGAATATGGCACCACTGTGATACAATGGAATACAACCAACAACACCAAGAGGTTACGTTATGTAATGCTGTTTCTTTGGACAAAGATGTTCACCAGCTGAAACTGTTTGCATATATATGCAGGAAGCAGCAGGGGCAAAGGATTTCAGTCTGTCAACTTGTAATTTGCGCACATCTCAGGAGTCGGATTATTGCCAGAGCTTGCTCTCTGCCAGCCTGCTTCGTCCTGCTCCATCCAAACTGACCCCAAGTGCTTTATCCCTCCCTGACTGGGCTGACTAGCCTGCTTCTCCCTTATGTTCAACATTTCTCAGTACACAGTTCTCTAACAACCTACCTTGGAAACTGCTCAGTCCAAATTTAAATGAAAACAGACCACCACCACCACCAGATCAAAAAGAAAAGAAAACCCCCTGCTAGATGAATTCAACTGTCTCAAATATATGTTGCAACAACAGGAGAAAAAATAAATAAATCTATATTTATTTTACTTTAGTACTGCACTTTGACATGGATTTCACAACTATAGGATTTCAAATCGTTTTTGCAGTTAATGCTGTTCCTGTGTCCCCGTTGCTTTATTGCTATCCAGACAAAGAGTAAGATGGGCCCAACCATCCTTCAAGACTTATTCCAAGACAAAGCACAATATAAGATATCATAAAAGCAAAGGAACAGGGAAGCCAATGAGTCCATAGCATTGCTATTTATACATCAACTTATTTTAGAAAGGACCTCTAAATGCCTCTTAGTCTAAGTTTCTCAGAGCCTTGCTCAGTCACATTCTGGCCAGCTCCAAGGACAGAGGTTGCACAAACCTCTTTAGGCATCTGTTCCTGTGTTGGACCACCTACATTATGCGGACTTTCCACCTTAGACTGAATCTGAATTATCCTTGCAGCAACTTGTGTCCACTGCTTCTCAACTTCTTGTTGAACACCTCTGTGATGAGCCTAACTCCCTTCTTTCTAATTTTATCTGCTCTCACAAATTCCACATCTGATGACTGGTAAGCAATAAGCTAATTCAGAAGGCACTGAAAGATTTCCTGATAGTAGGGTAGCTCTGTCAAAGCAAGTACTAGGTTTACAGCAAGATTTTCTCATTCCTAGTTTTCTGAAACCTTTTTGAAATTTTGTGGTAGTACTGATTGTCAACTCAAGCCACAGTGTTCACAGATAAAAAGGTTTGGTCCCAACAGCTGCAGAAGTTGTTTGTCTTGCATCACAGGCTGCTTATAAGGAGAACTTAGTGCTATGCAAAAAATAGAGCTACCACAGTTGATTCATTTGACATCCGCAAAAGCCTTACTAAACTCTACTACAAAAAAACTGAAGGTGGGACCTACCTATCTACCAGTCCTTACAAATCATCACATACACAATCAGCAGAAGGAGAAATTTCTTTAGCTCCTTCAAGTAAGGGCCACTTTCTTGACTAAGTAATAGCGTAGAGTGCCTCAGACAACAATTCTTAACAACATCCCCAAAAGGAGACTCGATTGATGTATCTAATCACTACATGCCATTAGATGAAAGGTCATTTAGGCTATACATAACTCAAAAGGACACTAAATGGACATTGATCAATATCTGACCTTGTGATCAAAAATGGCTTAACACACACCCAAATAAGAATAATTTTATATTTGTAGTACAAGCCAACAGTATAAAATCACATTAGCATACAGTATTAAAGAAAGACTAAATTCAAAGGAATTATTTTGAAATAACTACAGGCAAAACCACACCATTTCTGAGTCAATTGTATTAGTTACCCGAGTATCTTACTAATTAAAAAATTATCACTCTAAGGTTTAAAATAAAGAAAGAATTATCAGCTTACTTCTTTCTTACCATTGTAGGTTATCCTTGGTTTTGTCAAACACATCACAAGATGTAAATCCATTTCATCAGAAGATACAAATTTTGAACATACAGGGCACTTGAATCCTACGGAAAAAAAAAGTATGTTGAGTACACTTGACCACGTTGCAAATGTTTATATTCAAGCCAAAATTTATAAATACTCTGCACATATTGAAAATCAAAAATAATAAAAATAAAAGTCTGTCAGCTCTTCAGCTTTAACCTGATATTTCTTACACAAGTGTAATTATCTTGATTTCGAAAGACCTCAAAACAGACCACTGCTTTGGCAAACAGATCTGTTGCCAATTGTTAACAAGTTACCACTTCTGGAACATAAAGCTTCACAACAACTCTAAGTGCAGTTTGAGACAGAAAGAAGAGTGCAACAATCCTACAAAAAAACAGAAATTAGACATGTAGGGAGCATTTAACCATTTAAAGCATGTAACCTGCTTTATCAGGGGGTTGGACTAGATGAGCTCAGAATCAACAGTTTCACTTTTACCAGGAATAACATCGAAAATTTAACAAAGGACCTCTGTTTTACAACCCACCCTTTACCAGTCTGGGACACAGGGAAAACATTAACTCAGAGGTGTCAACTCCTCTACCGAATCACTAGTATTTCCTGTAGCACCAAATTTGACTTCTCCCATCCCAGCCAAGCACGACCTGGTTTAGCTTGCGAGGTCACAGCCAGAGGCAATGCAGGATGAAGAATAATTAAGACAGTCTGGATTGTGATGCAACTACATAATAGTCTATGACAAAACCACTTAATACTTTTTTTTTTTTTAATGTCATTATCAAAGACAGTAGTCTTCTAGTTAAAGAATAAGATTGGCTGGACAAGTTTTATGACAAAAAAAAAGTCTGAGTGGTAGACTGAATTTAATCTGCTAGAAAAGTTAACACACAAGTGATAGACAAAAACCCACCCAGCAGGGATCCTGATGTACAACAGCTGTTAAGTATATCTACAGGACAACACAGAGCAAAAATACCTACTTAAAATTAACCAAAACCCATGCTCAATGCAAATTTCTTCATTGACATTGAGGAAAAACAACAACACTGTATAAGCGGCTATTGTGACTCCCGCCAGCATCCTCCACACCTGTGTCTGCTTCCCTATTACTTTGTCCCTTGCTTTTGTACTTTTTGGAGTCCACAACAAACTGATTCAGTCAACGCTATTTAATGACTTGATGTTGCACTTTCAAGTTACTGATGCCTGAGAATTTTGATCTTTACAGTTAATTATTATTCAGGTGTAGATGAAGTAACTGATCCAAAGCATTAGCATATTAAGTACCGCACTCCCTTTATTGAGACAATGCTTGTTTTTGGTGCAGATAGTAGGAAGCAACTCAAAACAGACAACTGGTAGCACACACAAGGAACTCTGAGCAGCAACTGAACATGTACTCTGAAACCACTTCCTGCGATAAAATACAGCTCTGATTCTTCCCATTTTAAGTGGTTCATATCTATTTATTCTTGTTTCAGTGCTGCATTTCATTTCAAATATTGCTCCTCTCTACTTACTGAACATCCCCCTCCAAGCTCACACATTGAGTAACACAAGTTATACCCACAGTTTAACAAGCGCAAAACAACCAATCACATATTTTGAAAAACAGGTTGAAGGGATTATTTACTTGGAGAAAACTTTGTCAGACAAAAGATAAATTAAAAAAAAATTCAGCCGCTGTGTAATCTCTTTCCCTAGGGCTGCATCTCAATCTGACTAAAATCTAAATTAGTATCTTAGTCCTCCAAAGACTCAAAATCACCCATAGCCATTTTATTACACTTTTCTTCAGAAACTGGCCTAGAGGTAAATTCAACTGTTATCAGCTAAACGCAGCTGATTACTTTAAAGTCTAGTCATAGCCAAAAAAACTACTAAGACTCATGCCTTATTCTCATTGATCTGCTTTTATATGGCATAACTGACAACTTATTCTGATGTTAAAAGCATGGAACTTCCTCATACGCTGCAGTCTGAGCTCTTCTGCTCCAGAGGTGTGTTTGCATTACAGCAGGTTAGCAATTACATTTATGGCTAGTTAAGCAGTGGGACAGTCATTAACAGTTTGCCCCTGCTTTCTGGACAGAACCCTTTAAGCTATTCCCTAGAGTCATCAGCATGTCTAAGTGGAAGCACAGGGGCAAGGGAAAGTCATCAACAGGTTTTCAGAACCACTTCTAAAGTTAACTCTTTTTTTTTTTTTTTTTTTTAAACATACCTCTCCCAGGAATGCTGGTATGGAAGACTTAAATCCAAAAAGAACAGTAGGGAGATACTGCATATGCAATAATATTATTATTAATAATAATAGCAGCACTCATCAGGGAGCACAATAAAAGGTCTTAATTTGAAACTATGCTTCAAAGTAGACAGCTGTGAAAGATCTTTCTGGTTACCCCCCTACAGTACTCAGCTGAATATGTTTTTCTTGTGCTGTGGTTTATCTGGCAGCAGCTCAGCACCACACAGCCACGTGCTTTCCCCAGGCGGGATGGGAGAGAGTCAGAGAGGTAGAAGTGCAAGAACTTGTGGCTTAAGATGAATACAGTTTACTAGGTAAAGCAAAGCTGTATGTGCAAGCACATCAAAACAAAGAATTTATCTGTTCCCTCCCCATGGGCAGGCAGATGTTCACCCATTCCCAGGAAAGCAGGGCCCATCTCATGTAACGGTTTCTCAGGAAGAAAAATACAATCATTCTGAGAGTTCCTTCTTCCTCCTTTACTCCAGCTTTAACTGCTAAGCACAATGCCACATGCTATAGAACATCCCTTTGGCCAGTTTGGGTCAGCTGTCCCAGATCCATCCCCTCCCAGCTCCTTGTGCCCCCCAAAGCCCCTCGCTGAAACGTCCTTGGCTCTGCACAGCACTGCTCAGTAACTAAAACACTGGTGTGCTGACAACACTACTTTCATCTCAACTCCAAACCACAGCATGGTGGGAGCCTCTATGAAGAAAATTAATTCTATCCCAGTCAAAACCATGATGTACTACTGTATGTCTGTCCTTAAGTCCTGTAAACAGTCCCTATTTTTAGCAATACAGTATCTCATGACTAAGTCTGGGATATCCGACTGCTACAGTTGTACTTATTACACAGAACAATACTATAAAGAACTCCAGAGGCAGAGGACACTACACTTAACTAAGACCCATGGACCAAACTAACAGCCAGTGGTAAAGGTATCTTTGTAGAAAATGACTAGCATCAGTTGCAAGCCAGAGACTACCATTACAGCAGAAAAAGCACCTTGAACTCTCAGCATCTGCTGAAACATTTTTCAAAGACAAATGAAATCCCAGCTGTCATTCCCTCATGTTGTTCTGTAGTAGTCACCAGCTCCTGGATTTAGCTGTCCTTCTCTAGAGGTGCACAGTGCATGTTTTGCATGAAGGATATTGATATTTCCAACTCCTTCAGCAACCCCAAACAACAAATTATTTTGAAGTTAAACACTATATACAAAAGAATACTTTGAAAGATAAATACATGAGCATTAAATACTCACTATGCCAGTTAAGGTCCTGAAAAAGCTAGTGTTTCCCCACCTATCCTCAAACCAGAAGGCAACAGTTTCATGACCCAGTTTACAATTAAGTACTCCATAAGAACAAAGACTCTATTGTACCACTGCTCAGCATGCTAATAGCATCTATAGCCCATGTTTGTTTTTACCACCAGTTTCAACGAACAATTCTGATAAGTTTATGAAAGTTTCACATTACTTCAACAATCAGCAACTAGCTAAAAGTAGCTTGTTCTTTACATGGCTTGTTTCACTGAGTTTCAAAGATAAAGTATTCACAAGCACTTGGATGACAAAGTGGAAATAATCATCAGAAGAGGTGGCATCAGGTGAAGTGTCCTGTGAAAACTTGGAATCTCAATTAGCTACTTTCTCACTTACAGGGATACAAGCTTACAAGGATAGCACAACGCAAGACACATAGTTCCAGATGAAAATGCAACTCTTACAAAGTCACCCGTTTCTCAGCATCCTTTATCCCAGACATGTCCCACCTGTGGCCCAGCCCAGCCCACTCTGCAGCCACCCACCACCCCTCATTTCACCATTACACCTTATTCATGGCATTGCTCTCTGGCAGTACATACATTTGCAAACAACTATTGTCAAGGAAGAAGCACAGGAAGAGTGGAATTTCAAAGACCTCAGATGAGCACTTGGAGAGCTCACTAGCCACTGCCATCAAACCAGATTGATGCACTGGTTTCACAAAAAATGAAGTCAAATATCCCACAGGTTTTATGTGTTTGTAGCCCTCTTTTGTTTTAATGAGTACTAAATAATTACAATAAGTTTTGTTGCTCATATACATAACCTACATGTTTCACAAGAGCTGCTCTGAAAGTAATGCCTCTTGTTTTATTATGTTGGCCCACAACATTAGACAGATGTTGGTGGTATGGCAGTAGAGGTTGAACCTCCCCACCAACATTGTTACTTGTTGCTGTGTGACAGATGGCAGCAGAGGAGCAGTCTGATAGAATGGCACCTGACATGGAAGTGTGTATGAAGCAATGGGGCGGGGTTGAATTCCTCCATGCAGAAAAAGGCACCCACTGACATTCATTAACGGTTGCTGAACATTTCTGGACACCAACTAGTGGGTGTGAGCACAGTGAGGCGGTGGGTGGTGTGTCTCACATTGCAGAGAATATTACCTGCAATAAAACAGTACACTGGGGAAGAACCACCTCTCATTCCATTTTCTTTCTGTACAGCAGGAAAGAACCGAGCACCAAAACTGAACTAGCTCACCCATCTAGCCAATAATTGCATGCTTAAGACACACCAGACAGAGCGATTCTCACAAACTCACATCAAGTTTCACAGCCTTGAGTACAATACTGAAAGTAACACATCACTTATGACAAAACCACAGTCATGGAAAAAAATACACTTACAAGAAAAGAGAGAACAGAAAGTTGCGGTGAAGGGACCAGAAAATCCCAAGGTGGCACAGGAAGTTTGAAATAACTGAACTTGCTTAAATAGCAGGAATTCAGTACTCAGAGGTGAATTCTCTCACTCATTCCCTCCTGAATCTATCACTGTCATCTTTTGCAAATGAACCTACAGTTAGTCAAGAAATCCCATCATTTCTCATGTCTATCCACAGAACTCATAACTTCTGTCTCTGGCAGGTTCGGAAACTGTCTGCAAGGACAGGTTAATGGGTGGCCATGCGGTATCTGTACCAGCTTCAACCTTTTATTGATATCTTGCTGTGCTTGCCTTGCTTTGCCAACAGATTTTTTGCCTGCAGTTCAGTGAACAGCAAAGCAAACAAAACCAATCCAACAAATGACATAAGCTCCTCAATCTCTACAGTATTCTTTTTTCCAAAAACATTTTGGCATTCATCAGTTTTGTAGCAGGAGGGGGAAAAAGTTAAAAAAAAAAAAAACCAACAACTTCCAGACAACATGGTGCAGTGTGTCACAGAATTGCACATAAAGGAAATTTTAAAGCAGTGTTAAACCTGCACAGAAGAATGGATCTTCCTTTTGACTGATGTTAAGCAGTAGTAGCAACAAGTGACCATGAATAACATGCACCAAAGAAAAAGACAGCCCCAGTCTGATCCGACTAAACTTTCAGCAGAAAATATTTAAACAAGGATATTGCTAAAACCACACTAAATGCATAATGATCTTACTGTCCATTAAAAATAAATATCTATCAAAGTCAAGTTTTTATATGCATATGTTTTCAAGTTAGATGGAAAAATCTCAGTTTACATTTAAGCAAGTCGTAAACAAAAGAGAAAGACTTACATGCACAGACTTTTATAAAATGTATTTGAGAATTAAGAAGCCTGACAAATGTTACTTACGCACTTGCACTTGTCCTTCAGAATTCAGAGAAATAAGTACAGGCAATCTGGAGGCACAGCATCCAGTAAATATGACAGTATGCAGGGTGGTATGCAAGAATACTATCATGCAAATAAGGCCTGCATAACAATGCTAAGACAAAACAAAATCAAAATGCCCCTTCCCATAACTTGGAAAATACCTTACAAAATCAGAGAAACATTGTTAGAAATGGCCTCAAGAGGTCACTGAGTTCATCCCATGCAGTGAAACTGGGTAAATGTACTTCAAGGAATTAATCTACCCTTGAAAATTAACTAGTGAAAGATTTTACAACCATCCTAGACAATCTGCAAGGCTGATCAGCTCAGCTATTCCTAGAGAGTTGGAAAATCTTCCGTTATGTCTAATCTGGCAGCCTTCACTTACAAAAAGAGATCGTTTATTTCTTGTGTGTTCAGTGGACACAGAAAACACGTGGTAACTGTCCTTTGTGAAAAAAAAATGCATGCTCACATTAGAAAACACGTGCTCCTCATCTTTTTCCTCCAGCCTGCTCAAAACCAGTTATTCTAATCTTTCCTCACAGGCTCTGCTATCTAGAACTTTCATTTCTATTGCTGTCCTCTGTCCAATTTTTAAATATCACATTGTCAAAATTGGGCAGAGCTTTCAGGCTAAGACTTTGTAAGTCCTATGCAGAAATGACTAGTTACCTGCCATAGCATTCTGTTGACACTAGATATTGAATGAAGGATACATACATCCTTTACATGCTTACCCTGTAAACAAACCAATTGATTGTTGTCTCATCCCACTCATAACCCATCAGCAATCCATAAATCCTCAGCAGACCTGTTACTAGCCAGAACCACTTTTGTGGTGGTGGTGGTTTTATTTCCCCTCACATTTAGTATTTCTCATGCAGTGAGTTGGGTTTTTTTTTGAGAAACATCTTTCCAACGTGTCAAAAACAGTGATGAATTCTATTCAGCTTTGCCTCCAGATCTTAGAAGTCTGGCATAATCTTTCATTTTTTAAAGTGCTCCCCAGGAATACTGAAAACAGACCTAATGTAGACCACTCTGAGATGCCACTTGAACTGCTCTCTTAGAACAGATAAAGGACTTTTTCCTAATATTTCTGCATCCACCTTCTTTTTCGTCTAGCCCATATTCTCTAAGTTTGCTGATAAGAATATCAAACAGAATAACAGGAACAGTCCAAGTAAAATGCCTCTACTTCCAATTTTTCATTTCATGTTCAACCATGTAAAGGACTATCAAATGAGATTCTAAGAACAGCAAAAAAATAGATGGAAATAATTCAGATTCTTGCTGAAGTAACAAAAGTACTGGTCAAGTCAAACTTCTGTTATGCCCTGATGTACTCTAATTTGTAATAATAATAAAAAGAGAAAGAAATCCAGTCAAGACCCCATGTCAGAGTTATGTGGCCACAGAATGATCTTTTCTCCTCAGCCAGCTGAAATGGAAAGACAAAATGAGTAACTCCTTAAACAAAAAAAACTATGAACCTTTGGACATGAAAGCACGTTACTTCAGCAACGCTAACACAACCTGGCAACTTTACTCTCACCATCAAAGAGAGTAAGAAAATTAATTCACACTAAATTCTAGAACAGAGAACTTGCATTTTTTTTAAAGCTATATTAAAGAAGTTAGAAGATTAAAAAAAGGGGAAAAAAAAAGAAAGAATGCAATACCAATTCCAGGGAATCCTCTAAGTGAGATTTCTAAATGCTGTAGTTCCCAGTACAAGCAACCACTCAGAAAAAGTTTGTCATTTTATGCAGAAAAGTTCTTTTTATAAGGGAGAAAGGACACAAATAGTTGTTTGGTTTCTGTCCTTCCTTATGCTGTCAGTGGCTTAAGCTAGGAGAACACAGCACCACGTGGAAAGACTTCTGGACAAAGAAATAAAGAAGTACTTCTCCCAGTTTGAGAGAGAAGTAGGAAATCACAAAGAAACAAAGAAGGCAATACAAAAGTTCCAAACTATAACTTCAGAAAACTTAACCAGACTAAACAATTTCTTCTTCTCAGCACTTACTGATTCTGACTTACTGACTCATAAGCTATAGCAATTTCTTCCCCCCTTTTGTGCTGTAAAACTGAAGTAAATGCACTTGTGAATTTATTGATGAAAACAAGGAATCTTCTCTTATGTTTACTTATTTAAAGCTCCCAGAGCACTCAGTGGAAAAGGGAAGAATATATGAAGTGGGAAAAGAAACGAACAACAAGCATGAAACTTATTTCATTTAAGGACAAACTTACAGGAGCCAATGGAATAATTAGAGGAGATTAGTTTGGATAATACTTCATTTCCTAAGCAAAACTTAAAGACGGACACTTTTAGTACATAAATTAATTCCCTTTACCCTGTTAATTGGGCGAGATCTCCAATAGCAATCATGGAAAAATAATGCAGTACAGAATGAAGAACAGGAATTGAACAAGACATTTTCTTACTCAGGAGTAAAGCCTTCATCAACTGCACCACTTGAGGTGTCTAATGCCAATGTAAAGCATGATGACAACTGTAACTGACAGCTGTGTGCTTTTAGAAACTGAATAACAATAAATAGTCACTAGAGGAGAGATGGGGTGGTGGGAAGCCCCACACTAAATATCTTGCAAACCAGAAGATAAAACTGCAGGTGGGAAAGACCTGTAGAAAAGTTGTTTTCATTTCTCAATACAAAAATAAGAATGGCTGTTACTAGAGGAACAAGTTTATAGGACTGATGTTTTAGATCAATGCAAGAACCCAACAAAGGGAGGAGGAAAGAATTCTCAGCTCCAGCTGTGTGCAGGGAAGGTGTACGGCTGGACATCGTCCTCCTCGTTCCACCATTTACACTGACTACAGACCCCTACAGATGACAGACCATTCATATCTCCTTTGTCTAAACTCCAACTGGGTCTATGCATTTTCAAGTTTACAAGCACAGTAACAAGAACCATTTTTCAAGTGACCTGTATGACATTAATTGGTTCTTTAACTTATTATTAATTGTGTTTCAGACAGGTCAAATCTCCTATCAGATCCATACCACAGGTTTCTTAATGGAACAGAAGCTGCTTAAGAAAAGACAAGCGTGAGCATAAACTTGTGTTGGGTTTTGGTTTTTTTTTTTCGGTAGATTTAAAGTTCAGACCAAGCCTCAGCTGTCTTGTAAACAAGGTTCTATATGCAGTCAAAATCCAAATGATTTTAAATTGCTGTATATGACAAACACTCTTTCAGTCAGGGACAAAAAACTTACCTACAACACCTTCCCCAGATGAACACCCTTGATTCCTGTAGCAGCTTCCCCGAGGAGGTGGGTGAGAAGAAAGGCCAAATGAGCAAGCGTTCTTTCATATAGGTGTAATAACTAACTCCCTTCCAAAATCTGATTCAAGGGGAACAAAGGAAGGAAAAATTTCCTCTCTCTCCTCTCTACTCACTATCAGATCTTTGGAAAGCACAGTTAAGTGCAAGGTCTCCATGTATCTACACTAGCCGAGTAACACTAGCTGTGTGGGAAGAAACGAGTTCATCACCATCTCAGAAGCTGGTGTACAAGGTAGCTTTTGCTACCTTGAAATAATTTTGTGGAGATGTGTAGAGGACAACAGAGTTGCCTAAATATGAAGTTAAATTAACCTGGACACATTTTGAAGCCTAATAAACTACATAATTTAGAAAACAAATTATCAGAAAGCACGGTCAATGATTCTGGGCACAAACATATTTTATTTGCACATTGTAGGCAGGACTAGCTTGGCAAACAAGTTTAGTTTTTTCAGTATGAAATGATGCTGAATAGCTCAATGCAAGTCAGCCTAGAGGTCTGCAAATTTCTCGCAAATGAAATGACTTAAAACTCTTATTAAGTAGATACTACTTATTCCCACCACTTTTTCCCTACGTCACCTATCACAGTTTAAGATCCAAATTATTTTCTCTCATTCCTAGTCTCTCCTAAAGCTAAGGTTGTTGTGGTTTTTTGGATGTTTTTTGTTTTGTTTTTTTTTTCCCCTTCTTCCTTAATTTTCCTACTCCCTTGCTTTTCTCCCATTCCCTGAAGCCATATTTTCCTCAAACACCTGCAAAAGATGGTCTCTTTCCATTCATCACTTCACAATGTAAGTTGGGTAAGTCAGGCAGGGTAACAGCATTCTACTGTTCTCTTCTGGAGTGACTGAGTAATTTGGTAAGACAGTGACATATTCTTACGCAGAGGGAACCAGTTTGTCTTTACCCCCACATTCCTCACAGTGTCCATAAGGTCAGTATTTTCACAAATACACTTGGATTAAGGAAAATGCTTTCATTAGAAGTCACGATTTAAAAAGCACAGGAAGAGCTACTCCAAGATCAGAAGAAAGAATGAAGTCCTAGATTTTGAAAAGGCACAGATGTGAAAATTTTGAAAGCTTGCACCGTACAAAGCAACAAATCTGATTAAAATTACATAAAGCATGATAATAAGAGAGGGGAGGGTGGCTATATCATGCTGAAAATATATATAATGATAGCTAAAAGGAAAGAGGTATGATGTAAAAACAGCTGAGTAATGGTTGACAAGTATGACTAAACTGAACATGTGAAACAGAGCATCTTGTCAGATGCAGAGAAGTCTTCTGAGCAAACTAGGCAAAATGCATTTAAGGTCTTACAAAAAAAAAGAATGGGAGAGACAAAGTAAACACTGCACTTGAAATGCAGCAGACAGGAACGAGGGAGTAAGCCCCTGGAGAAGGCAGCATCGTAGAAGACAGCACAGATATGGATGCTGCTTGAAAGCATGCAGAAGACAAAGTCTCTTGGAGAATTGGAAAACTATTATTCTACTACACAAACAAGGCGATAATGGAGACCTGAGAAAGCACAGCATTTACAGACAACTGGTCTGCTGTCTACAAAGTTTTTACCAAAATAAGTGAGGATACAAGAAGTCCCCACAAAGGCAAAACTTTGTGAAGTCTGATTTAGTTGAAATACTTACCAATAACCTACTTGTTCCTGCAGAAATAGAGGTAGCAGTGACAAAGAAAAAAAGGGGAAAACCAATCAATGCCAAAAAAGTCAGTATAAAATATTAGAAAGAGTACAACTGGGAGGAATCTAACTTTTTATTTACATTAATTGTTACAGGGGATGTTCTCAGGAGTTTAAATATTAACTCTAAACAACATTTCATATTTTAACAGCATAATTATATATCACAGATAGTTGTAGTTAAATTTATCATATCGTTATTCAATTTTAACTATTAAAAGTACAGTTTCAAGAGAGTCTATAACAAATGTTTAATAAAATGTGAGAGCAGGTTTTTAAGTTGGAATGATATTCAAGTTTTATAATTATTAATTTTGTAAAAGCGCCTATTTCTAAGACAGAACATTTTAATATTATTAAGAGAAATATCAAAGTGAAGAAAGCATGCAGAATGCCTCAGAGCAGGAATAGTAAAGAAGAGACATAATTGGTTCAGAAAAAGATAGAACTGAACCCATAAACAAGTGACACCCCCAACTAAGTTTTCTTTACTACTGTCATTAAAGCTAAGGAAAATCAAGCTATTAACTCTCATGCTATATACATGTCAGTCACAACAGATTTGCCCATATTTCCAGCCTTTTATCTCACAGAGTATGTAATATCCACGTCATAGTCTGCAAAATCCTACTCACAGGATATCCATGAATACGAAGCCAATTTTTAAGTCAATGTACTTAGTCTTTTTGAACAAACTGTTAAGAAATATTTTGTGCAACAGTTGTGCTTTAAATGATCATCGTAAAGAATGCTAGTGAATATTTTCCTTGATTTATACCTGCTGCGTTGGTCTATCTGTCAAAATTGTCTGTTTAGAAATTTGTTTACAGATACTTAAGCACCTACTCTTAGAACAGAAACATCTTGTTTACATTAACTAGATCATGCTAAGAAGATGCTCATATGCAAGAATACACACACACACACAATAGACTGCAATTGGAACAAATTAGTTCAAATGACAGGTGTTTTGACTTTTCATCAGACTGAGTAATAACACATTAGGTAAAATGCTTTCACTTATCCAATTACGGCTTCCATTTAAACAAGTATATGTCTCCAGTGCTTTACTTATCCATAAGCTGTATTACCTATTGAAGTACAGCTTCAAACAAAATAATGACCTGACTTGAGTTTGAATACTGAGATGACATCAAACTACAGTATACTAACAAGTTATATTTTTAAAGTAAAAAAGGTGGGTTTTTTTGTTTGTTTTTTAAACTTGCTAAAGATCAATCATAGTTAACAATCCGGGAAGTCTTTATAACATCAGGGTCACAGCATGCCAGGTACTGCTTGTGTGTTTGTTTGCACACATGCATTAGCCCATCCCTTGCAGTACCCACATACTATAGTGGACAAGGAAAAGCAATGTTTACAATGGGAGCAATGTCTCCATTAGAAAGGCAGAAAAATTTGTCCTAGCTTATTTAGCAAGTCAGGTGATTCTTGTAAGTCTCCAGGTATTATGATACATAAGAGGGCCTGGTTGCCTACCATGACATTGAGACAAGGGTAATGGAAGATGCAAACCATGACTAAATTAGCACTGGCTCACCACATAAGATTGCTGTCTTAACCAGAGCCTTACCTAAAGAGAGAGCAAGACTCTACCATAGTTCCCTAAAACCAATGACCAAACAGAATAGAAGGAATGAAACACAAAAAAAATTATTTTGAAAAAAAGAAAAAAGCTCTTAGGACACCATAAAGAATGCCTGAGTTTGCATCTGCACACTCCTTGGTCATTCTACTCGTTCATTCCTTCACCTTACATTTGCTTCAGCAGCACTATTTCCTCTGCTCCTGCTGTCCATTCCTGTACACCCCTGTCAACCAGTGAGGAGCCAGCCTGAGCAAGCATTGCTTTAAGCTTTCCCACTGCACACTGCTGGTTTAGCTGGCCTGCCAACAAAGGCTAAACAAGCCAGACACTGATAGGATCAAAACAGCAGCTAGAGGGCAAAGACCAGTAAGGTGAAATGAACACCTGCATTTAAAAAAAAAAAAAAAAAGAAAAAACCACAAAAAGAAACTACATCCAATCAAATTAAAGACTGTGGACTTCTAGAACAAAAGACAAGATAAGGAAGAAAGCACATGTGTTACAGGCATACTTCAGCAGCAAGCGATTTACTTAAAATACAAAAATCTTCCATAGCACACGTTAAATAGAATACATAGGCCTTTTCTCAAACAACTAGGATTTCATTCTCTTCTAATTTCTGCTTTTTGTTTTTAAAGTGTAAGATACTCATTAAAATAATTATTAAAATTCAGAGATCCAAATTCCTGAGTTAAACAATACTAGTAACCTAACACCAAAACGATTAGAGAGATTTACTTGAATTTTCTCACTGTAGTCTTCCATTATAGGATGAAAAAAATTACAATTTCCCAAAAATTTTCTGTGGGGGAAAAAAAAAAACAACCCAACACAGTAGTTCTCAAATGGAACCTTAAGTTAAAGACCCATCCTCTCTGCCAAATAGATTTTTTTTTTTACCCTTAAATATTTGCCGAGTTGTTACTTCTTGCCTTTCACAGACCAGGTTTCAAGAATTGCAAATAACCAACATCATTTATAGTCATTTTAAGTTAGATCTCCCTCCTTCAACTAAGAGGTGTATTAAAAAAGAGCTTCTTTCAGTATACAGAAGACATACTTTCAATCGCTTATAAAAGAAATGCCTCCATTACACTCCTGATGGATAACTGTCTCACTCTTAAACCCTGTTGCCAGTTTTCAAATGTTTTCTTATCCTGGACCTTAGGAAGAGGTGTCAAAATAACCCTTTCCCACACGTACATCAACCTAAACCCACAGCTTTCTTTACAGATGCAAGCTCACTGCACAAAGGTGTATGCAATAACAGAATCTTTGGTAAATTTCACACTATGGCCACCAAGACATTCTTGAGATCAAGCCAAATGTCATTTAACTCTAGGGAAAAAAAAACAAACACATTTGTTCCAGTTCTTTCATTCATGTTAAAGACTGCTGAGTATTAAGGCATGGACTTATAAAGAACAGCCTATGCCTCCAAGTTTGTTTTATCATGTAACTTCAAAAATATATAATTTTTTAAAAATAATTATTAACTAGCATTTTCAAGAACATCTAAAAGTTCCCAAGGGAGGTCTAGCATTCCTGTTGATCATTACAAAAGCACACTCTTTCTCTCCCTTGTGGAGGTCTAGCTGTACCTGACCTTTACAGCAGTTGTATCAAAGTAGAAATCAGTAAACTGGGAGATCTATCAATAAAAGAAATCATCTTTTATTGTCATTGTGTTGTGGTTTTTGTTTTGCTTTTTTTTTTTCCTCCATGAGAAGCAAAACGCTCAATACAATTCCTGTGCTGTGTAGTAAGAATACCATTTAAACTTGTTTCTTTTCTTTCTAGATCTGTGTAGACATTGTACCATTCATTCTATTAATCCTATAATCTACAACAGCAGTTTCTGTCTTGGAAGACATCTCCCCAGGGCAGTATGAAGGCTACAGAAGACTAACAGCTGCCTAATCTTTCAGGGAGATCCTCCAGCTCAAGGCTGAGAATAAGTGAATGCTGAACTTGTTCTGTTAACAAAAGGCCTCAGTCTGACATGCTGTCTGCCTGGTACTTTCCACAAAACTTGGTAGGGCAGACTGAAATTCTGCTCTTGGTGTAAAACTGATCCTTAGCTAAAACTGTGACCAGAAAACAAAGATGCATTCAGAAGAGTTGTATAGCACACGTGTGACTTAAATATTTACACAAAAGCAAATGCTTCTGGATAGAAGTCAAGTTCAGGAGCAGAGTTCAAAGCACTTAACGATGACCTTAAGAAAAATAAAAACTTCAACTCATTTGTCAGGACTCTGTGCAACAAAATTCATATAAGTTGCTCTAAATGTTGAGATAAACTAATCTTTTTATACTATCAGCTAGTTAGTTTCTCAAGTAACATACAGTAGCAACATTTCAAGGGAAAAGAAGTTAATTTAAGCTATTCAGGAAAGAGTAATGTTTCAGACGTGCTTATGTCATCTCAGCACATTACTCTACCTGCAGCATCAGTGAAATCATAAAGCCTGAAGTATGTTGTTGCTGCTCTTGACCTAGCCTGGCACATATCATAGTACATATCGTAGTACAATCCACCAAAATGAAATAGAAAGCCTTTTGGAATAAATTAAAATTACTGAAAACAATACAGTCTTCTAATCTATGAATATTTTGGAAAGAACATATTACACAAGACTGAGTCTTTAAGATGAATTTAGACAAAAAAAATCAGACCTCAAACATATAATACGAACAGCTACAAAGTTATTTTTTTTATTTGTTTTAAATAGACAGGCTTTTTGTACACAAGCAATTTATAAAACTATCAGTTATTATCACCTCTATTATCAATCTCCATTCTCTCAGGGACAGTTTTACTGAAAGAAATTGAAAGTAAGGCAAGAAAAAAGAAACCCTCCTATAAAACTACTAGTTTTTGCACTGGTCCATCTGTTAAATCAAGTATAAAATATATTTAAATATAAATGTAGATGTTGGGTTCCACCTCTTAACCACGTCCCCCCAGTACAAGCAAATATGAATTTTGTTTCATTCCCTATTCAATCTTCATACATCTCTTCAACTACTCAGGGAACAAACAAAATCTCTTTCATCAAACCCAAGAAACCACAGTACTACGGAAATACCTTGTAGAATACGACTTCACTAAAAAAATCTTAGACTTACAAGAAAAACATGTTACTTACAATACCTCCAATCAAGTAAATTTAAGGGGAAAAAAAAATCCAAGAAGTAGAAGGCAACTCCAGCTACTACCCAATAGCTTGCCTCAGTTCCATGATATATGGCAGAGGCCTCTCCTAAATAAGGTTAACAATAAGCTGTTATCATAGAATGGCTTGGGTTGGAAGGAAGCTTAAAGATCATCCAGTTCCAACCTCAGTGCTGTGGGCCAGGTTGCCAAATTAGTGACAACTGACTTAGAGCTTTTCCAAGATAATGAGAAAAATAACACTGATTTTATTTACTTATGGTATTTTCTTTTTTCCTTTTTTTTTTTTAAAGTTGAAATACATATATTCCAACAATTGGAACAGCAAAATCAGAATTAAATCCCCTCTCTCCCCCCCCCGAAAACTCACTCGATTTCTTCCAATGGGGAGGGAGAAGAAACATATAGGATCATAGAATGGCCTCGGTTGAAAAGGACCTCAAAGATCATCTAGTTTCAACTTCCTTGCTGTGGGCAGAGTTGCCAACCATTAGACCAGGCTGCCCAGAGCCACATCCAGCCTGGCCTTGAATGCCTCCAGGGACAGGGCACCCACAACCTCTCTGGGCAACCTGTTCCAGTGTGTTATCACCCTCTGAGTGAAAAACTTCCTCCTAACATCTAATCTAAATCTCCCATCTTAGTTTAAAACCATTCCTCCTTGTCCTATCACTAAAATGTGGCTTCATTTTTTGTTTACTAGTAGCCTAAAAAAAGCCGCTGGTGTTCTTAAGGAAGCTAGCGTAATGGTATGGTAACATACCAAAAGCACTTCAGCATATCAAATAAATAATATTTACTTTAGGATTCCCATCCCCAAGGAAAACCCTGCAACATTTCTAAAAAGATAACAGTAAGTCAGAAAAAAAAGCATGCATCTTAAATAAACTGCACTTAACAATAGGGAAAAACAAAAAACAAAATCCACAAAGCTCTCAGCATTCAGGGTCATAAAAAGAAAGCAAAAAGGTCACTGAAGTATTTACAAACTATCTTTTCACACATGAATCAAAGTACTGGTGTGCTTTCCATCCTGGCTTTGAAAGCTATTAAGTGAAATTAAATATTTACATGTTTTGTTCTTTTCTTCAACATAAATGATGGATCTGATCTTGTTACCTCAGCACTACTGAATGCAAAAGTGTCTCCCTTCAGAAGTACTTCAGAATATTAATTTCTGAATTTTAACCTCTTGTCATGAAAAACTAATGTTATTTCAAAAGGTTACTCCTTCAGTGAGCCTCCTACTGCTCAAAGCATTTTTCTAACATTAATTCAAAACATACCACATTCACGTACCTTGAAGTTTCCCCAAATTTTTAACTTTTGAAGTCAAATATTTCATTCACCTCATTTCAAAAAAAAAAAAAAAAAAAAAAAGGATGTCATACTGTGTCAAAGATAACTGGACAGGCAGCATGATAACAGAATAAAAATCTGTATAACCTGCTTTTCATTTTTCTACTTTCACATATTGGAAGGAAACAGGCAGCAAGGCTCAACTGAAACTACAACATGAACAAAACTTTGAGTTGGAAGTGGGAACTTCCTGCAGGAAGTCCTTAAGCCACACCAAAAAAAAAAAAAGTGAAACTAATGATAAGGAAAATAGATCGCTAATGTCTGTAAAAGCTGACAAGAAACCTCCTTCCTTGGATAAACAAAAATCACAAATGACCTGTAAATGTACAAGTTTGATTTCTGAAAGAGTTAAGAAAAAGCCTTCCAGAGAAAGTTTACCCAGTCCACCTCCTCAGGAGCTGTCAAAGCTGCCTTTTGTTCCACTGGGACTGGGGGAAACGAATCTCTCGCAGGCCGCCAGCCTGGCTCAGCATCCCTCGCAGGAGCTGGCACCGCACCTGCTCAGCCCGCGGGCTGCAGCACGCCTAGAGGGGCTCCTGCCGGAGCTGTCCAGGGCACGGGTGCTGAACAGGCCGTGGGATGCCCGAAGCTGGCTTGTGAAGGTTAGGGTCTGCCTCTGCTGGGCTTTGGGGAGTATCTAAACGCTGAACGAGTTTTCCTTGATCAATCTTGTGTTAAACCAGCTGTGAAGTGCACTTAGAGAGGTAGGATAATGATGACACAAAGCAATACGTTAATACACATCAAGTCAATCAGAATCAAGTCCTTTTAAAAGGTTTTCACACGTTCTTCAGGCAACATTCATGACTTAAAGAAGCAAGGACACTACTTTCAGTTTGCATAAAGGTCGATGAGATATATAGGAGCATAAAGCCACTGCAAATTTCCTCTATTCAGCACTAGTGCCAACTTTCACGCACAGTCACAACAGTACGTTTGTACTACAGAAAGTTTTTTTTTTTTTTTCTAAGTCCAGTTAGATGGTTAGAATTAAAAAAAGAAAGCTACAGCTGGCTTCCTTGTCTATATGGAAAGAAATAGCTTCAAGTTTACCAGTTGTAAGAGAAAGGCAACAGCAATGTAGTTGCTTTAAAACAGTTTAGGACCCCCCACAAAAGATAAAGGTTACAGTCTTGTAATAAGCAAGTAATTGCTTACTCCTTTCCAAGGATCACAGCTCACCAAATACACCAAAGGTGGCGATCTCTAAGTAGAGATCCCTCCCTGGTGGTGGCCAGCCCTTAAATGAGGTTAGGGAGGGGTGGAACCAGGTTCCACTTCTTCCTGTCACACAGGTGAATTGCTTCCACCTGTGCTCTCAGGGCTGGCTACATCCACTCACAGGTACTCAATCACTGGTTCAGGCTGTGACTTAACTGTTCCCATACACCAGTCAACCCAACCAGTAATGTAACACAACTCTCTTTAGCGAGTTAATTTTTTCAGAAGTTCTGTTACCAATCAAACCTCCTGCATCTGAGTAGGCAGACAATCACTGACAGGAACAGCAACTGAAATGTTTTCAGACAGCTTTTTGTTGTTAAATATTGCCTGCCTCATTACCGCCCTGGTCCTTCTTTGTCAGACTTTAGCAAATTAGAGCTTTCTACAAGCTAAACTCAAAGTAAGTAGATACAAGAGCTGAGATCTAAATGGTAACAGCACAGTAAGTGTCCTTTCAGTTACATTTTGAGACTAAACACTGCTGAAATTGTATCTAATAGCTAGATAGGGTCAAGTGCAGTTACATAAAACAGAAGAGCCCTTCACATTTGTAATGAACAATCCTAAGAAAAAAATGTATCAATTGCAAATTTGCACATTCAGAACTGGGAAGCAGTTGCCAAACAGAAAGTTCCTTACTGGGGAAAGTTTTCCCATGGCAACATTAGTTGTCACAATAAAATAACCAAGAAATGAGACTGCTTGCCATTAAGAAATTAAGAAAAAAGATAGATGAACGTTACCTGGTCAGAATGGACTAAATCTAGCTGATCCTACATTTCAGTGATGGAAAGGAACAATTAATCTCGAGGTCTCTTCAAACACTATGATCATCAACAAAAAATATTTTTCACTCACACATTACCTTTCCTTAAATCTGTTTTTGTAACCCTTTTGTGTAAACTTTTGGAGGAAAAGACATTGTCTGCCTACAAGTCTAAAAAACAATCAAGAAAAGGTGTTTACAATGTTAAGAGCAAAGCCCATTGTTTTCCAGCACACTGCAAACAAAGGAAGATGCAGTGTTGAAGTACTGTGTATACATCAGAAACTGACTGTAGTTGGCAAAGTATCTTTCTCCTGTCCTTACCCCTCTATGGACTAGTACCTATGGAAATCTTCCTAGACCATCTAAATGAGGCTTATTTTTCACACAGTTCTCAGAATTTCACAGTTAGGAAGGTACCACTGAAAAAACCACATACACACACAAAAAAAGACTATAAATCTCCCATAAATCCCACTATACTATACCATATTCTTCAAAGCAGATTTGGGAGTACACTGAAAATTTTGCATGTGCAAGATTCATTGATTTAATTACAGGAGCTTGACATACAAGTAATTGTTTTGGCATGTTAACTTCAGTGTTCCTCTCCCATAAAAACTGGGGTAAAGATTAAAAAAAAGAATTAAATATAATACCCAAAATTACGTCTTTCTAGGAGAAAATCTGGAGGCATTTTTTTTATGGTTTTGATTTTGTTTTTGTTTGTTTTTAAACAAAGCTGGATGGTATAATGGTCCTAAATTAGTATTTCTGTAGATCTATGTTTTTTTGTTTCCAACAGTACTTTAGTACTGGCATTGTAAGTTCAATAACTTCTCCACACAGAAAGCTGCAGTAGGGCAGAGAAAAGGAAATAAAAAAGGAGAGGCTCTCAATAAGCAATACATAATAGCTTTAGTGTGTTAAGGCTCACAGATTAAGAAATCGGAAAACAACTGCATTAACACACATCTGTGCATCCCGATTCCTCCTAAATAAGAGTAATATAACCCACACCACTGTTCCATACATGCTTCTTACTCCTCCTCTCTCTTGCTTGCAAATTTGGCATGCTTTCGTTGGATTTCTTTTGTGGCTAATATTTTCTGCGGTACTTATATTTTTCACTTATTTTCATTCTGAATCTTTGCAGATTTGTCAGGCCAGCCACACATTTGATACAAACGTTTGATTCTAAACATATTTCAAAGAATACTTGCATGCTATGGCTAACAAAGTTTTAGAATTAAGAACAGGACACAGCTGTTAAACAGCTGAGAAACAGTTCAAATCCATGTTGAGAGAGAGAAGAAAAATAAGAGACCTTAGAGATATATCTTATAATTGGTATTATTTTGCAGTATGTATTCTCAAAACAGTTTACAAACATCATGTTAAATCAAGTAAACATATTTTACTACTTACAAGACTTGAGAGCCTTCCCTTTGTTGACTTCTGCTTGCTTAACATGCAAGCTGAGGTCTTTGTAAATGAAGGGAAACCCAGAATATCCCCCAGTTTATATCATCTCATGCAGACCAGAATACCTTCAGACTTCCTATTCTCAGCTTTTTAATATCAGAGTTAGAGTAATTTCCAGTATTAAAAAGCAGAAGAGATACATTAGCCCAGCACCCCGTTTCTCAGCATAGCTAGTAATCCCGAAGCATCACTAAATCACAATGGTTATGTAGCTTTTCAGACTTGAAAAGCCAAAAGTATCCAATACAACTTGCAACACTCTTGCTAATACCATGTGTACATCCATTAGCTAAGCCTGCCACTTCCATTAGTTAACTAATGAACTACTGGTGCAATTGCAGATATGGAAGCAAAAAAATCTGTGGATAGCAAAATGCAAGAACTGCCTCTCTAGTACATTTTCTGGATACTTCTAGCACTACTGTTGAGCGCACATTTTGCTCCAACAAAATATCAAGTTAAAATATAAAATCTGTATGCTAGTATTCTTGTCAGTATGATAGAATTTACCTAAAATTGAGGCCAAAATCATTAAAACACTATTAAAATCAAGCAACACTCATATATAAATAATTATTTTGAAGATAAAGACTGCCACATCTGTTACAGTAAACATAAGGCAAGTTATACTTAGCATAGATAAAGACTGTTTATTTTGAGAATAATTTTTTTCGAAGCATTGAAAAGAATCTGTAGGAAAGAATTCTCAGATTCATGTCTTTTCTAGCCCTACTAAAAGCAGGAACTGCAGGAAATGTTTTATTCTGACACTTAATAGAAAAAAAAGTACAAATACTAAATGAGCTTTAAAAACAATTACCCAGTAGACACAATTAACATGACCAAAAATCAAAGCTGGCCAGACCCTAGAAGAAAATCGACACTGTGCAGAATTTAAGACCTAGAATGCTTTTGACAGACAACCACTCTGAGATCTTTTGCTTCATGACAGTTTAAATTTGCCTACCTGTGTGGATAGGATCAAACAATCTCAACACTGGTGTCAGCTCAAGTGGTCTTCATAAAACTTAGTTCTCATCCACTTTTCACAGATCAAGTTTTCTCCAACATATTAAATTGTTTAGAGTCAAGAAATGACACAAGACTAAAATTCTTTTGAACATTTGTGCTGAAAGTAAAATGTTCAATCAGTAAGTACATTTAAAAGGTTGATTGCTAGCATGACAGACACCAGTTGATGAAAAGTCATATATAACCACCAAAGCCCACCAGAAAGACAAAATGAGAACAGCCATTATGCATGTTCAGGAGATGTGCCGGCACTGACATAGCATGTAATCACCTAGCACTGATAACACCCTAGTCGCTCAACTAATCTCTCACATCTAGAAATTTCACCTTCAATTTTTAAAACAGCAATGAAATTACAGTATAAATCAATCTGACATGGAGACTAATTATGGCAGCCCAACTAGGAAGTGTTTTGAAATACTGATAGTTTCAAAAACCATTTACAGTTGAAGTGCAGCTAAATAATTGCTTTGTATAAGTGACACCTGGTATGGAAAGCCAAACAAATTGTAATGGCCTAGTTTTTCTTGCCATTATTCTTAGATGAATGTATTATAAGTTACTAGAAGACATGCAAAGTGCATGCCAGATGAGAACGCTGTATTTATAGCGCACTAAGTCAGTCAGCAAACAGAATCTACTAAAAATATCCACAACGGTATGCAGCACACCCACTCTTTGGGGACTATTCACAGTCTGGGGTGGTCTGATTTTCAGACAGAGCAAATGAGGATGAAGAAAATAAACCAGGTAGGTCAATTCCTGAAGAAGTCTGAGTTACAGCAGGATCACACAACAGTTTGTATTCTGTCTGGCAACCAGTCAAACATAGAATCATAGAATGGTTTGGATTGGAAAGCACCTTTAAGATCATCCAGTTTCAACTCCCTTGCTACAGGCAGGGACACCTCCCACTAGACCAGTTTACTCAAAGCCTCATCCAGCCTGGCCTTGAATGCCTCCAGGGTGGGAGCATCCACAATCTCTCTGGGCAATCCCAAGTCCTTCAAGATTTTTCTACATCCTTCCTGATCTCTCAATACGATGCGATTTACACACAGGGAGTGGGAGCAGCACATGCTGCTGAGTGAAAGCAAGAACAATCCTCATTCCTACTACAGCTCACCCTCCTGTTTTTGCAGGTGTCAGGAATTTGAAGCCTATCAAATAACAGGCTCCAGCGAGCTCTGGATACACACCAAGACATCCTTATGAAAGTCACAGTGATCATTTACAAAGGAAAGGCAGCCTTGGGAACATAGGCGTTTGTTTAGGAGATATCTAAGCAGAGAGCAGACAATTTCTTGTATGCTTATGAAATGCTGTTTTGGTCTTTGATTTATTTTGGTTTCTTTTAAAATTATTTTTAACAATAATAATTTTCTTCTAATTTATCAGGTATACATCTTTAAAAACATTTCAGAACAAAAATTCAGAGAAATTAAGGGTTTCTCACTCTTCCTTTTCAAAGTTAAGCACATGCAAGAACAATGTGTTCCATTACCACCATAAATGAACAGAATATGTAGAAATGAGCTTGGGTCTCTCCTGAAACTAATTAAAGCATTAATGAGCAGTAGGCACTTTGCAGAAGAATCTTGAAAATAATACAAGTTTGGTTCATGCATCTGCAAGTAGCAAGGAAAACCTATCCCAACAATTTTCATAACGTTATTCCTAAAAGTTTCATGCAAGAATAAGATAGTAAATTAAGAACATTTACGTGATGAACTTTTCCATGAACAGCTGCCAAGAACAGGAGAGAACTTACCCAAGCAGATGGGTAGGCAATGCGTTTTAAAAATAGTTTTGAATTTTTAGCAGTGACAAAAGGCTTTCTTTACAAGACAAAGAAATGACATGGAAGGCTGTTGGAACGTAGTCTGCAATTATGTGAGAACGCAAGGAGAGAGACACTGTCAGGATAGCAGGGTTGGATTAGGTACTAAGAAGAAATTAAAGAGGAAGGCCCTGTTTGAACTGGCACTCTAAAGGCTGTCAGATGCTATCGCCACCCTGACAGCCAGAAGAAATATTTGTATACGGCATTATAATTAAGCTGTTCCCTTTTTTTTCAGACCATTAACTATTTAAGCTTTTCTTCTAAATGCAGTACAGCCATTCTTACTATTTGGTTTCTTCTAACCTCTTTTGTTTACCAGGCAGGAGGAAGAAAAGCAGCCCTTCAAAGCTACTCCATCACCTGCCTCAGCCTTTAGTCCAGGCACTCTAAACCTATCATCACAGAGACCAGGCTCCCTCTCCATCTGAAGGATGGATCCTAAAACAGGACCCAGGCAATTCACCAGCACTACTGGAAGATCCAGGCAGTGCTCCTTAGTCCTCCTAGCTCATTTGTCCAAACACGTAATATTTGAGGCTAAAACCACTCTGAGATAGGGCAGGCAGGTGGTGGTGTTGGACTTTTCACTTCTTTCTCTTGTCCTCCAACTGCTCCTTAGGAGAGTTTATGTCTCTGCTGCCAGTCAGGAGCTCTATGTTGCCCACTATATGTAGACATGAGTAACAGAAGAGCCCACTCAATGCAGGACAGTGTGACCTCGAAAAGAGATCGGATTCCTCAAACTCATCTGTCAGCAGAGTTCTTCAGGAGCTCCTTATCAACAGATTTATCCTTGAACTGCTTTCCTAGTATGCTGGATTTTTTTAACCTGTATTTTAGTTAATGAGATGCTAATACATTTCCAAAACCTCCCATATCTTCAGCAACTGCTGAAGCGGCTCTTCTCTTTCACTTTGGAGTGAATTCATATGTAAAACTGAAGAAAAAATAAGGTACACATCTATTTCCCTCACAATCTGCGGTTTTTGTAAAGGTGTACATATGCGTATAGATATGTTTGTACTTCTCTCAACTTGCAAAATGGTCTCCATTTTAGCCTTCCTCTACAAGAAGCACAATAAAGACAGCCTCTCACAACTATCGCTCTCCTTTCCCAAAGTGTACAAACATGGATATGACTGTGATACTGCTGCACCCAAGAGAACAGAAACTAGTCAAATCACCAAAGCAAACACAGCCTCTTGGTTTTCACCATGCTGCATCTTGGAAGACCTTTGAACAGCAGCAGTAAAACCATCTGAAAATGCAAATGGGATTTTTATTATGTTCACAATAGCAAATGGCAGTGTTATGATATCCCTAAAGAAAAAGGTAGAGTTTTTATGGAAAAGCAATAGCTTTTATTAGACTAAAACCTTACAACCTATTTCCTTGTTCTGAATGGCTGGGAGGTAGGTAATGCAGAGAAGTATACGCTGTACTGAAGATGCTCTGGCCTTCCTCAAACATCAAAAAACAGTGTGAAACTGCAATAATACGTTTCACCGCTCCTGACATGAATCACAGACACACAGAAGATACCCCAAAATCTCAGAGCAAAGCAAACTTCCCAACACTTCTCCCAAGTCAGAGGGCAAAGACCTCACAGCTACAACCTTCACTGGCAAAACAGGAACTGCACTAAAATCTGAAGTGTTTAGGAGTTTCACACTCATGATTTCACAAAGCAGCAGTACTTCTGTAATATTGGGAGAGAAGGACAAGGAAGGGACCAGAAAATACTTGCCTCCCCCCCCCAAAAAAAAGGTATGAGAAAGATGAAGAGAACCTTTTTCCATAACCTGGAGAATCCAGTCATCACTTCTACTAGCTATTATTGCAAACAAATACTAGTATAAAACACGTGAAAGATTTTACCCAGGCAGCATTACATACATTCAGTGGCTGGCAGTAAATCTTGCTCTGTAAGGTATACTTCATTAAAAAGCCTGATCACTATTTGCCTAGAAAAGAACTTCTTTTCCCTAATAATGTACTGAAGCAACCTAACGTCAAATTACTACTCCAAGTCTTGAAGCAGACCTGAAAGACATCAACAGTTCTATCTGATAACATTATGTATTCAAAATCTGCCTACCTATGCATCATATAAAAGCATATATGACACAATCTGAGATTTCATGTAATACTTCTAAGTTCTCAATCAATCTTAATGAAGAACTGATGTGGAAATTGCAAAAAAAAAAAAATAAAATACGCAATACTTCTGCTATCTACAGTTGCATTTTTACACAGTTTTTCTTGAAACACTTTTGAAGACAAAGATTACGTTAAAGGTTTTATTCTAGCCTTATTGTAACATTCTCAAGAAGCAATTCAATTCTGAGCACTAAGTGTATATCTAGCAGGAGTTTTCACCAAGAATTCTCCCTGTTGTGACCACCCAGAAAAAGATCACAAACAAAGTGGGATAGAAGGAGATATCAACATTTCAAGTGATGAAAATAACACTTCAGCAGTTACCCAAAACAAAGAAAATTCTGAAAGATGATCCACTTCGTATCGATTGTGACAAGCATTGCTGACAAAAACAGGTTACGTTAGAGCTACAGCAGTAGCTGACAGTCTGTGCAGAAACACTCACTGCCTAAAAACAGAGAAAAAATGAAATTAATTGTGGATCTCAAGACCAACTCTTTAGCAGGCTGTTTTTAAGAAAAGGTAAGAACATTTGCTTTGGGGCTGGAAGAGAGGGGAAGTCCCATTCACTGAGGAACTAAACGGGAAATTACTGTTCCAAACTCCTGATAGCAGCATTATCGCCTTACAGGAAACTGGAACTTGGCACTGTGTTGCAAGAAAGTGCTTGAACATAACGCGTAGGTTTGTCCTCTGCATCTGGGAGTGCCATGAGATCTCATAGAAGTTGGGTCTCCTTCTGTTTAGTGCTCTAAGATTACCCCAAGAGTGCCTGCAGCACAGACTTAAACATGGCTTGGGGTTCTTTTATTTTTATTTTATGAGACCAAGGCCTCAATTTGTCCATGAATGTTAATCTGAGCTAAGATGCAAGGGTGCATAACAGTATTTATTCCATTACATTTTGATCATAAGGTTCACAAGCCTGAGGTCAGACTGGACCACTAGATCCTCAGAGCTAGGCAATGCTGCTGTTACTGTAATTCCAATCAAAGGAATAGAGCAACTACATCATCATATTCTCCAATACGTTAACATATGAAAATACAATGCTTTCTATGTTCTAGTATATTAATAGCATTAATAAGTATAATGTGGATTTTAAAACGTTACATTAGAGAGTTAATATGTATATATTCCTCTTCTATATATAAAGCTGCTCAGTAAAAGTGACAATACAGTGTAATTCACTGATGGTAAATTAATTACAGTAATCAAACAAATGCAACACCCACTCACACATCACTGATTGATGAAGACAAGCAGTATCCCTAGAACTATAAACAGCCGAAAATTCAGCTCAACTTATTATTCTTGTTCTTTTTTTTTTAATTTGATTTTGCTAATTGTGCTAATTCTCCACATTAATTTTGGTGGTTTACAAGACAAAAAGAAACAATTCCATTTGTAAGTTACAAAACAAGGGAGGGTACTTTAAGCATGCATTTAATACACAAGTTAAATGCCAGATACCACACCTAGACAAGCTTGAGCTAGTTACTGTCAGGTCAAAAACAATCCTTCAAGTTATTTTTCACCATGCTGAGGATACCACGTTATGATCTTCAGTGGGGATACTCATTCCAAGCACCTAATTGGCATGAGAAATAGAGAAAACACAAAGCATGCAACTAAACTGGGATGCCTACATTCAGCATCATCTGGTTGCATCACTGATATCACAGAATATTTAAATTGTAAAAAAAAGGAGTGTTTCAAGAGAGGTCTTTTTCACAAGCATTGCAGTATTCTGGTTAAAAAGTTACTCATCCTTGTAAGAAATACTAAGATTTTTAGAATAGAAAAAGCAAAATGATTTATGATCATCTCATGACCACCTAAGGAGAGTCTATTTTAACACTTGCTACTAAAATCCCAATGTATGGCATCCCTTGTTCACTTGTGAGCAGATGAAGAGAATGCACCTCTCTCACTGCTTCTTCTGCACCAGCAGAAGCAACAAGCTCTGCTTCATCTCAGCCTACATCCCCTTTAATATTCCATTTTCAGAGATTTGTAGAAGACGCCAAGCTGTAGTGCAGTAGTTAATACATTATGACCTCCCATAACAAAGTGTAATCAAGTTTAGAGTTGTTTTGAAGAGACCTTCCTGCATGTGACCAGCTTCCTATGTAGATCATTGCTCCTCATTACTGCACTTACATTTAATGCAGATCCTCCTTGAAGCAAGGCAGGTTGTCAGATAATGTTCAGGCAGGGAGAAAAAAAAACAAGTTTTTCTTCTGAGCAACAACATTAAAGCTATATGCTTTAATGATTCCCTTGTGCTTAGCATGAACCTCACAACACTCAGCATAGGGCATCCTTTCCTTGCTAAAATAAACACGTGCACCTACCTCTGGCAAACTATCGAGACGCTATAGCAAGTACCCCTGCAACAAAGCATTACTATTCAGCAGCTCGGTGCTATGACAGCAGTAGTTTTCTTCAGGGCAAATACTCCTTTAACATGACAGGGCTTGGCAGCTCTCTGTTGCACCCCAGCACTGTGCAGGGAGGAGATGGCTTTGGCTGCAGGCAGTGACAGCTCTGGTGCCCCCAGGTCAGTGCAGCGGCGGGCATGTGACAGCCCCACCAGGCTCTGACTGCCAACAGGTCGCATCACAGGAGGGAAGGGAACCCAGTCTGCTGCAAACGCTATGCACGAGTCCATTAATCGCATTACGGAAACATGGTAATTTGATGTTAGTCCCGACCTCCTCAAAATAAAGCTGCTTGGGGAAGCCGGTCAGTATTCAGACCGGTTGTAACCCATCTATTCCACAATACGTACTGGCGTTATCAAAAGAATGAATCCACTAAAAAAGGTCACCTTGCACCTGAATGCGTGACCACTACAAGCAGCGACCTTTAGAACGAGCAACGCTGAGAGCAGCCGGCAGCTTCCGTGCAGGCTCTTAACTTTAAAGGAGAGAATCCAGGCAGTAAAACGCAAACCCTATACTAGCTACATAAACAAAACTGGAAAGACAAAAAGCTGCAGCGACTCGCTCTGGGTCTAATGCACGTCTCCAAGGGCCTCTGCTCCTCGGCGAGCCCGGGCTGTTGGTCCGCCTCCTGCCCCTCTGCTGCCCCACGCACGTGGCCGCCCCCGGGACTGTCTGCGCACGGAAACGCCGACAGCTGCCCTCCGCGCCCCTCTCTTCGGGGAAATAACAACTTTCTTTCGCTTCTCTTTTTCTTAACTCGCACAACTGAGAACCCGAGAGCTTCGAAGGAACGAGCGTCGGCCAAGTAGTAACCGGCATCTAAAGAGGGGTTTGGTCCGATTTTAGAATAAACGGCCGAGACACATGATCCAATTAAATTCTAATTATGTAAGTAGTAGGCAGGAGTATTTACACAGGCACTGATTACGGCTATTAAAGTCTAAAGTCGGCGGCCGGGAGGCTCCGCTTCCTCCTAACCGTGCTGGCCGCGCCGCCGCGGGTTTGCTTTCAGTTTTCAGCCCCCACTTCCCAAAAACTCTTTACAAACACGGGGAGACAGCGGTCCCCCAGCGAACCGGGCGGGCTCCAGCCTCGATGGGTACGGAAAGGCCACCTCGCAGCCCCCCTCCCCCTTTCCCCGCGCCTCCCGCCCGCTGGGCCGCCCTTACCTCCGAACAGGTGCGGCGAGAGGTGCGCGGGCAGCGAGCCGATCACCAGCCGGGGCCCGCCGGCCGATCCGCCGCCCCCCGCGGGCCGCTCCCGGCCGCCCTCCTCCGGGGTGCTGCTCACCGAGTCCTGCGAGCCGTAGGGGCCGCTGCTGTGGGGGATGTTGAAGGCGGACTGCGCGGCGCGGGCCGCCGCGGCGCCGGCACCTCCCAGGGACCTGCTGCGGGGCGCCGAGCCCGCCGCGCCCCCCGCGGCCGCCGCCGCCGCCGATCCGCCGGGAGCGCCGTGGGGCGCCGCCGCCAGGTGCGGGTAGCGCCCGCCCGCCGCCCGCCCGCCGGTCCCGTTAGCGCCGCCGCCGCTGCTGGAGGAAGGTAAATCCCCGCCCGAGTACGCCCGGGTGCGGCCGTTGGCGGCGGTGGGGCTGCTCTGCTTCGCGCCCATGGTCCCGCTGCCCTTCTGAGGGGAAGGCGCCGGTGCACGGGAACGCGTCGCTCGGTGCGTCGGTGCCGAGAGGGGAGAGCCGCCCGCCGCGATCCGGCTCAGCTGGCGGTCCCGGCGCGGCCGCTGCTGGCGGGTGCGGGGCGCCGCCGTGAGCTGTTCGGCACGCTGCTGCCTGCCGCCAAGCCGCCGCTCGGCCCCGCCGCCCCCGCCGCCGCCATCCCGCCGCGCTGCGCCGCGCGCTCTGGGGGGCACCGGCGGCAGCCGCCCCGCCGAAGCCGCTCGCTCGCCCGCGGCGCGCCGCGCTGTGCCGAGGGAGGCGGGAAGGGGCGGGCACCGCGACGCAGCCGCTCCTCTACGCTGTCGCCATACTGGGGGCGGCCCCGCGCGGGGAGCGGGCGGCGGGTGCCGCGCCGCGCCTTCCTTCCTTTCCCCTGTGCGGCGGGGTGTTGGCCCCCGGAACGCAGCCGCCCGCCCCTCTCCTCACGCAAGGTGCGGGGCGGCGCAGGGGGCGAGGCTGGCCGTGGGGCTCGTCTCAGCAGAGTCTCCTCACGGGGCTGAGGCGAGAGCCCGCTCCGGGCGGAGGGCGCTCCTTGAGCGCGACCGGGCGGCCGGCGGGGAGGGGAAGGGGTTAAAGTCGCAACCGCTGCCGGTGGCTGGTGCTGCGGCCGGGCGCGGGGAGGCCGTTGACGGTGGTGCCCGCGGGGAGGCGGGAGCGAGGGCCGCGCTGAGGCGAGCGGCGGCTCCGCGGGTGTCCCGCGGCGGGGCCGGGGGCTGAGGGGCGGCCGTCCCGCGCGCCGCGTTGTGTCGCGGTTCGCTGTGGTGGTTCTAATAAAACGTGCAGCCGCCGAGTGTGTGTGTGTCGTTCCTCGGGGTGTGTGTGTGTCGGAGGGGAGGGGGGTCTGTCCTGACGCGGCTCCCGGCGACCCGTGGCCTCCCGGAGCAGCGATGTGCCAGGGTGGTGCAACCCTTAGGCCGGCTCACGGCTGGGTAGAGGCTGTCCTCACTCAGAGGAGCACCCCCGTTGCTAAACACTGTACGCGAGTAGAGAGTGCCCACAAATTCTGGCCCTGTGAATTATACCCGTGCGGATAACAGGCTCGATTTGCTCAAAGTGAAACAAGTCAAGAGCAGAAATACTTCGTTCTTTAATGGCACGTGATGTTGAGTGTCTTACACTTTGAATGTACACAAATGTGGTTCCTACGGTCAGGCACACAAGGTGACTGCTTGGTCTATGGATTACTGCCTGCTGTCAGACCAGCACATGGCCTTCAGATAGTGCTGTGTGCTGTCTCAGCACTGGGCTCCAGCTGCACTCCTGCCTGTGGTACAGTCCCCAAACAATTTTGCTATTAATGCAGCAAAACAGATCAATACTTGAGTTCATGTACAAAGTATTGCTTTAGTGGGTCTGAGAATGCCCATTCTCAGAGGTGAGCAGACATGGAGGTCTCCCCTAGCCTTTCCCCTTCACCATTACAGGTGCTTTCTGACACAGTGCAGTCTATAGTTTGGTGTGCAAGAGGAGCTACCACTGCTTGAGTGGTGGAGGAAGCAAAATCTCAGAGATACCGATGATGCAGTGGTCTAGAAGGCAGAGTTCCCATTAATGTTCCCACGGAAGGAAAAGCTGCCATAGGAATTCCTCTCTTGCTTGATTCCAAGAATTCACATGGGCAAAGGATGTTGCAGACATGACTCATAATTTCTGCTGCTTGCAGAATGCTCGTTGCCTTTTTAGCCCTATTAGAAGCCAGTGTGCTAGAATCTTTTAGTACATTCTTAACATCTCCACCAGCAAGTAGCAGTGGAGCTGTCTGGCTATTAGGATAAACAGCACTTTGGAAGTACTGCATTGCTACATAGTACCACGCTACCTTTTCCTTATGGTGATCCTAAGAGTTGAGCAGGTATTAAATAGATCCTATTTGGTTATGAATAACCTTTTATTCAATTTAAAATGAAATAGTAAAGCCTATGGGGAAAAAAGGCCTCAAGACATCCAAAGAGTTATTCAGTGGTACAGTCAGACAGCATAGAATATCTCACAGAAAAGGGCTCAGCTGCTGACAACCGGTCACAACAACAGGACAGCCCCTGCTTCCTTCTCAGAAAGCACGGATGTTCCCAGTGAGATGTGATTTTCCTTTGGCTTCTGTTTTTGCTTTGCACGTAGGGCGTTTAAGTGTAATGTTTGCAGATCTCACCATCAAGTGTGAATCTAAACAGGACACATACCTCGGAGAACGCCTACATCTTCAGAAGAGCAGTGTGACGTGCTTCTGAGCCAGCGTTCTCTCCTCCATCTTTCTGCTCGCTCTTATTAATGGTTGAAAATAATTTTTTCTGCATACAGAAGTTTGCTCTGTATATCCAATAGTACAGTTAGGCTTTCAAGTTAACACTTCTTCTAACAAATGACGGTCTACAAGCAGTCTTGTAGAGGCAAGTACCTGGCACAGTAGTTTCCACCCATTTGTTCCTTAATATGCTCCAAAAGTCGTTTGCATAAAAATTTCAATTTCCTACCCAGCACAGAAAATAATCATTGGCAAGAGGAGACAGTGTAGAGAGAAAGTCAGTTTGCTGCTGACCAAATTTCCACAGATCTCAAGGACTCAGTGGAAAGTACACAGTTATATAAAAATTAACTTCTCTAGGCCTACATGGATGAATGCTGTTATTATTCTTGTAGGAACACATCTAAGGAATCTTATTTGTAATTAAATAAGCATGAAATAGGAACTAACCTTCTTGTTCCAGGATAGTGGAAAAAAACTGGTTTAGACAGGCACATACACTTGCTATTCTTTGTTATAAGCTGCCTGCCTCCATTTTAGTTGAAGTTACACTACCTTTTCTATCAGCAAGTGAAAGCAATAAGCTTGTTTCTTCACCAGTTTCCTTAAAATTACTGAGCAGCAGATATGCCCTAAGCATACAAAACTAGCCAAAAATGCATAATATTGCACATCTTGGAAAATGTGTGCTGAATGGGGGTCTAAATTTTGGTCAGTGAGCTATACTGATGGAGCTTTCTCCTTCTGCCCTCCTACTCTCTTTGGTGGCTTTTACAGGGAGATTAAGAAACATGGGAATGTAGCACTGAGGGACACAGGTTAGTGGGCATGTAGGGAATGAGTCAACAGTTGGACTAGATGATCTTAGTTGTCTTTTCCAACCTTAATGATTCTATGATTCTATGATTAGAACGTGGTCTCAAGCAAGGTTTCATCTTTGGCAAAAGCATCTGACTCTGGACTAAAGAGGCCAGCTGGATATTTAAATTCTCTTCAGAATTGATCAGGTACTCGTTTCTAAAGAAGGGTTGTAAAAACATTGTTAAAACTCATAGCATACAGTTAATTTTCTGGTAGCTAAGGTAGGCTTCTAATAGGGCTTGGGGATTTTCTGGTCAGATACCAAACTAGGAGTGCACACTGTGGTTGGAAAAGAACAGTGATGTTTTTACATTGTTGTATATTTCAGGTGTTTAAAATAAACTCCACCTCACACCAGCTCCCCACAGATACTGAAAACAGAGACTTCTGAAGTGCTTGGTTGGTCATAGAGAAAGCAAAACAGAAGTGTTTTAGCCTTCTAAATTAAGACTTGCATAAAGTACACATGCCTTGCATCTGCAGATAGTTTTATCCATCTGGCAGACCATACTCTCCTCAGATATGTCCACATCTGTATGCTAAATGAAATAGGTCCCATTTTACCCTGTCCATATGACCGTGAATTGCACAAAAACCTATGGTAGGCATCTTTTTGTGAAGCTTTCTGATACCAGTGTGTAACCAGCTGGTATGCTGAGAGATGTAGAAGACCTTGTTATCCAATAGCTTAGATTTTTTCTTGCATTGAATAACACTTTGCTCATGTTGACTTTACTCCTGTGAAAATTTATGCATCTACTTGTACCAATCCAGTAAAAACAGTCCTGCACTATGCTGTGATGAGTCTTCATGGATTAAAAAAGCTCGGCAGCTCTGAAAGTCTTCTAAGGTTTGGGTCCTAAAGTTATTCTGGAAATGTGTGGTTACTTATGTTTTTACTGAGGAAGTTTATCCTTGTTTTAGGAAGATTCTGTTTAAAACCTTCTGCCTTGTGTTTGAAGTTTATGCTTTTCTGAAGTTTCTATCACACTGTAAACAATATGCTGTATTTTGTACACGCAAGTTACCCATACAGAAAACTAATGTTCACAGGAATGATAATGTAGTCTTAAAATTAATTGACGTTTGACTCGATGTACCGATTGACCATTTACACAAGAAGAAGATGTGGAAACAATTTACATGAAGAAATGGCAGTTTGTGCTGTGCATTCCATTACTAAGTGCCATGAAGAAGCATGATAAGGTATACACTTCAGTCTAAAAATTTTATTAGAAAATGTATTCTCGGTAATAATTTCTAGGCCGTTCTACAGGGTTGTATTATTGTAGCCAGTGTGTACCATTATAGGTAACCACACCCAATATCAAATGCCATTCATAAGAACTTGCCATTTGAGTGCATCATCAGGCTAGTTACTGGCTCTGTAATAAACTGCATTAGTTCTCCTTGTTAGTTTGGTGAGTTTTGTTACCACCTTTGCATGTATCCCATTGTGTTGCTTCCTGACCTTTCGTGCTTCTACACTCTCCTAGTGCTATCTTTCTTCAGAAGCTGCAGTGCAGACCATTCTGTTGTGTGCTGAAGGAATAACTGAAGACAAATAGTGGGTTAGACAGCACCCATGCCTACAATAAAGGCATTTGCACTGATTCATAAATGAAGTGACATCAATCTATGTTTATTTGGGTGTTAATACACAGATCTGTGGGTATGGGAATGTGGAGGTGGATTAGTTGACCTGTAAAGGTTCCATCCAGCTGATTCTTCTGTTTCTGTGATTTCTAAGAAGAGGGGGTGGAGGACAAACTAACAGATGGGAAGTATGTTTACTCTCTGTTGTTTTCAGCTCTTGTATATCAGTGCCCAGAAAAGCCAGCTGAATGTGGATTTGGGAGTTGGGGGAGGACTGTTGATGGCTTCAGAGCTCTTTATTTCTGTAGAGGGAAATAATGGGAGTCTTTCAAAGTATATTCCTGAATCACATTGCTTTGTCTTGCAATTTGGAGTGCCAGACCACGAATCCCTTCTGCACCTGGAGAGGCATTTGGCTTTACAGAAAGCTCTGTCTGAACAATTCATGATGGCTAATAAAGAAAGCACTTTGAGTCCTGACACAGTGGATATTACACAGGTAAATCAGTCTTCAGAAGCTGATTGCAGACAAGCTCTTTTACAGGATACATCTTTCACTGGCAGTACTAATTGCTTGTATGCTAGACATCTACAGAAAGAGGTGAGTAAATGGAAATTACAGAAACAATAACAAAACAAAATATGTAGCAATGACAGCAGGCAATAGAGCCATGTGACATTAAGTTTGCCAAGTACAATTTGTATTCTTTCAGGTTCCGTATTATCTGCCAAATATTACCTTAATTTCTCAGAATCCAGGAGAAAAAAATCTTTTTTTCCTCATTATTGCACCGTATGTGGTAGCATTTTCAATTGATAGTTTTAAGTCATAGAAGTATTGTTCTTTTAATCTTTTGTAGACTTCTACTTACAGCGTGCTGCTGATAAGCCTAATAATAAGAAACAAGAACATACCAGGTAGCTCCTCAAAGGGCTTTTAAGCCTAGCTGCTTGGGCAGTCATGCATATGTTGTGGTGACTCTTTGCAACTGAAGTCAAAGGGACAGTCAAGACCTCGAGGCATATTAAAAGCAAGGTCTTCTAGTGTATGTATCAGGGTAATGCTTTATTAAGGAGTGCATAAGGAAAAATACAAAAACATGTAACTAGACTTTTCTGAAGGCCTAGATCAGGGCTGTACTGAGTCAGGAGGAATGTCAGAGGGCTCCACTTCCCGTGCTCTGCCAGAAGCATTTCTGCCTGGGCTGCTGCACACCATGCCTGGTGTAAAGCAGGCACGAGGGTGGTGTAAAAGGCCCCATCTGTTGTGCTGGCTCTGATCCACTTGGCAGAAGACAGAACCTATGAAAATAAGAGATGAACGAAGGGAACTGTGAAGACACTTCTTCCTCTCTGTCCCTGGTATGTACTTCCCTAGGAGCAGGAGGAGCAGTATCCTTGTTTTCAGTTGCTGCTTAAAAAGTGAGGGAGACCCTCCAGTAAAAGCATGGAGGCATTCTTAATTTGGACTCAAGAGTTCAACAATTTTTGAAGAAAAAAAATGTTCTGTGAACAATAATAGAAAGTAAAAGTGTCCTTTCACCACTTCGGAAGCCCAGCACACACTTCCGGGTAGGTTGCTCTGCTCTTAGCTGGTTTCAGTTCAGTATTCAGAAAATGCCAGGTTCAAGTGAGAACTGTAACAGTTAAAGTTAGTGCTTGTAACAGTCTGATGTAGCAAAACATTTCTAGATGATAAAACGTTCTTCTAGGCAATGGGAATGCATAGACTCAGCCTCACAGTAGGTTCTCTTTGGGATGAGTACTGGTAGTTACAGGGTTAGCCACCCATGTAGAGCACCTGGACTTCTCCTCCTTAGGAGGGTCACAATTTATCAAGATCATTCAGAATCTTTTCTTTGTCCCTATTCCTTCCTAAACAAAGCTTTTCCTCCAGAGTCATGGTAGCTCTTCTTTAACCCAGATGTGACACGATCACAAAATGAAGAGGGCCCTTCTACAGCCACGCAAAACCAGAACAAGGACACTATGAGATTGTGTGCCTTCCTTGTGGAGGCCAGACAGGAAAGAAGAGACCCTTTTTGTAGGAAGCACATCATGAGGCTGGGGAGGCTTAGTTTCACTCTGAATGTCATTACTTCCCCTCTTGTGAATGGAAAAATGCAAAGCAATCTGGTATCATATGTCCACACTGACATCTAGTGCTGAAAAAATTGCACTAGCCAGTGTGGAAACAAAGAAGCAAAAAGGTGTAGGACTGGAATGAAAATCTAAAATGTTCTTACCTTCCAATTCAGGAAGAGAATCCAGCCCCCTGCTACATCAGAATCTCTCCTTCTAAGCTTTTTCTAGGGAAAAGGATCATTCACTTAACAGTGGCTTTTCATTGTTAATATTCTCTCACTTCCCATTTTGATGCATTCTCATTATTTTTCCATGCACACATAAGAATTGCATGTTGTAATATTTTACTATGCCTTTAAGGGCAGGCAAAGACTGATTAAAAACAAAACAAAACAAAACAAAATTTCTGTGAATTTTTATTCTAATTTTTTATCTTCCATGGGCTAGTAAAAAGCAATAGTAGTGTACAGAATAATGAGTATTTTTCAATGCCAGCTGCCAGCACACTTCCCTTCCTGTCACCAGGGAAATGTGAGATTAAAACCAAGTGCTCCGTATGCTTCAGAAGTGATATGTGCATGTAAGCATTGGATAAATCCTCAAAGGAGAAGAGGAAAAGGACAGATCCCAAAGCTCTGCGATCAATGGGCTTTTTCACCGGTTGAATCCCAAGCTTTGGCTCGGGTCCCAGGGGGATGTCAGAGCTCTGCCAGCCCCACTGGGACACTGCAGCCCAAATGCCAGCATGCTCCTGGCAAGCTGCAGCAATAAGGTTCAGCTGCGGCTGGCAGTATTTGCTCCACATAGGGAATCCTGTTGTTCATCAAGTGGCTTCCCAAGAACAGGGCACTTCTTGTTTCTTTGCATGAAGGCAAAGCAGGTCCTGACCTGCCAGGCACTCCTGATGAGATCCTCCGGAAGCCTTGCACTGGGCTCTGCAGCACACTGGCAAGCTGTATCTGCTGCCACTTGGTGCTACCTGAGATGATAGCTCTTACCTCCTCCTCTTTCACAGCGCAGCAAGCAACGAATGGTAGGGTTTAGCCCTGGGTGCTTTGTAACTGCAAGCCTCAGGAGGAAATATGGCCTTCATCTGCCAACAGTACCCTTCCCACCCCCCGAGTCAGACAGCCCAAGCATTAAGGTGCATTTTCTTCTTTTAGTTTTTGCAATTCTTTTTTTGTCTTGAACCCAAATAGAATCACATAGAAGGAAGCATATCGCAACATCTAGACTGTATTTTTTTTTCCATTTCTTGTAATCAACAACCATATGCAGATTTTAAAAACATTTCAGACTCTTGCATCTGGGCTGGACAGATTGGGATGAGCGGGGAGGACTGGCAGGCCCAATTAGACCATGAGAAGCATAAGTAGCTGTCAGAAATAAGGATAGAGCAGGAGAAAGCATGTGGCATCTCTCACTAGATAAGCCGTGATGATTGGCATGCTCAGTCAGAAACATTCTTTTTCTGATTTAATGGAGGCTTAGTGTAGTCTAAAGACAAACTGTCTCACAGCTGAGACCATGCTAATCAAGCATTAAAATGTAGGGTTAGAGTCTGATGTCATTCTAAATTCCATTAACATCAGTGGAATTATGCCAAAACTATACGCCCAAATTTGTAGGGTGCAAAACTTGGCCCATATTTATCATTAGGAATAAAAACATGCAAAACTGCGTCACGTGTTGTGTATCTTCTTGAAATAAAAAGTAATAGAATGGTAAAAATAAAAAATGTAGACCAGACTAAGAAAAAGGAGAGAAATGGGGAGAACAAAAGGAAAATGAAAAGGAAAATGAGAGGGGAGAAGGAGATGGACAAGGGGAAGAGAATGGAAAAGGAGAAGGAGAAGGAAAAGGTGGAGAAGAAGGAAAAGGTGGAGAAGAAGGAAAAGAAAAAATGAAATGGGAAAAAGGAAAGGGAAAGGGGAAAGAAAATGAAAGAAAAGACAAAGGATGTGAGAATTTAGGAAGACGCCCTGATGAAATTTAAAAACCTGCACAAAAATTTCTAGATGCGTGGTAACAACACTGAATTAAAACACTTCAACTTTGGTGTTGCCATATCAAATCTTTGTCCAACCTTCCCCTTCCAACTTTCAGGATGACCCAAAGCACATTAACACATGAAAGGTGACTTTGCAGAGCATATTTGGTGCAGTGATTGAACATCCTGCGTAAATACATTCAGCTGACATTAGTTCCTAAGCTTTCAGGAACGTTGCAGAGTGTATTAAAAGCAATGCTTTTTCAGTAGAATACTAGTCAATAATGGATATAATCCCAGCTAAGATCCTGGAGCTGCTGGGGTGGGGCATGGAGAGCTCAACAAATTCGAGTGAAGCCAAGCTGCTGCCAGCCTGTAACCCCTCAGCTGCCGGGCTGGGGACAGGAGCAGGGAGCTGCTTTCATCCACCCCGCATGCGCGTTCCTCTCCTATTCTTCAGGATTTGGCTGTGAACAGCTAACTCAAGCTGGCTGTCCTCAGAGACAAAGGAAAATGTAAATGTGGTTGTGGAGCTCAGTGTTTTACTCAGCAATGGTGGAGGAAAACAATGCTTTAGAAAATTCACAAATATAAAAAATACCTCGAATTGAAGAGCTTTTTTTTTCCTTTTTTTTTTTTTTTTTTTTTGCTGCCAAATTCCTCATTATATTTTGAGTATTTCTCCTTTCCTCTATCTAAAAATGGTTCTTTCCAGAACCCTTTCAGGCTTCATACTTCAATTAAAATTGTGCTTGCTTGGCCGGTAGTTTGTTTTGTCCAACAAAATTCACATGCAGTTGTCATAAAGTGTAATGCACTGAGCTGATGTGCCTCTGCTGCTCGCACTCAGACCCTGCCTTGGATTGCTGAAGTTGAAGGAGAGATCTTAAAGCACTGCTGGTTCTATTAAAGGCTTTTTGCAAGGGGTAGAAAAAAAAGAAAAACCAAAAAAGGATTCTAAAAACTAATAAAATTCTGTTGGTGAATCCAAAAATACTCATATGAAGAATTTTTTCCCAGAAGAAGCTGGAAAGAAGATACAGTGCTTGAAGAGAAGCAGCACAGGTCACAGTGAAGCTTGCCCTTGATTTCCAGCTATCTGGCCTGGCTGTTTGAGCAACTTGTAATTCACTTTGTCTCTTGTTGATTCAGTTCATCCCCTTCTGCTCGCTGCCTCTTTATCATCCTGTCAGGATAAAACTCTTCACGAATTCCAAGCAGCTCAAAGTGCAGGTTAAAGGAACCTTAATAAGCACAGAAGGTCAATACTCTTCATACTAGATCCTCATGATAATAAGATCTTTGGATATGCGGAGCTCTTACAGAAGTCATAGTCCAAGTTTTGCAAATGCCAGTTACAAAAATAAAAGTCAGTGATGTTACACTGCTAAGCAGAACCACGAAGCCCAGAGCATGCAATAACCACTTCTGCAAAAACACTCTGCAAATTTTCATACAGCTGGGTTTATCTTAAAAAATGGGTCCCAGGAACAATTTGTTATGTAGAGACTGTAGTGGCTAGAGAAGCCGCTTTTGAATTCACCTGAAGATATAAAGGTATGAGCTATATTGGAATATACTAGATAAATATTTTGTCAATCAGCAGATGATGTAAGGTAAATGTTTGACTGTTATTGCTGCTGTCACAACTAATCACAAGGTCTCGGGAATCAAATTCTACAGCACATACTGTTTTTCATTGACATCACTGCACGACGCATATTAGGGCTTTCTCAGGTCAGGAATTAATTCTTATTAAAATGTCTTGCGGGCATCAAAACTGAGGTAATGAGATAGGAATGAGCTGGAAGCCCAGAGGCAAACAGAGGGTTTTACTTCAAATGGCTTCTTAAGAATCAACTGGAGGAAACTCCAAGGGAAAAGAAGGAGTATGCCAGTTGGAAACAGCTTTGCCTGCTGCCAGAATAGAACCTTGCAGCCCATTTTAAGAGGTAGGGTGAAAGATCATTAAGGCTGATCTGTCCCAAACACAGATAGCAAAGAGTTTGGTCTCTCTCTATTTGTTGGCTGAGTTGACTGCCAGCTTAGATTGCTGCTGAAAGTGTAATTGTCAGCCCTGTTTCTTTCATTATAAGCTGCTCTTCCTTGGGATTTCATTATTTCTGTTCGTAAGGCCTTTCTGTGCATGGTTTGATGGTGTAGGCAGTGGAACAAGATTGATTGAGAGACAGATTTAGCCAGACTGGTGCTGAAATTGTGTTTAAACTTCACCTATTTTTCTAACATGTGCTAAAAATCCTGCCATTATACTTACCAGAGAGTCCAAGAGAACTGGAAGCAAATCAATAGCCTTTGCAGAAAAACCTCACTAAGACACCTTTTGAAGAGGCATGTGATTAATCTGGAATCTCTCAATGAGGCCACAGCCCGGCACATATCCAGCAGGCAGGTCAATTGGTTAACGTTTGCTGAAATATATTCCAAATTTTTGGTTCTCCCAGAGAGTAGAAGATCTTTTCCCCATGCTCTTTCAGATCTGGGATACCCCAGTCTCCCAGTTCTGCTAGTTAATGACAGTCTCAAAGCTCAATTGTTATTGTGAGGCTGAGATGTGTTCCACATACCAGAAAATGGACATATCTCAGAGGCAAGAACCCAAGGGGACAGAAAACAACACATGTAAACAATATTGCCGTATGCTGATTTTCAAAGAAAAGTGGAGATTTTTGTTGCAACAAATCAAAGAGGGTGTAGAAGAGCTGGTTAGCTTCTCATCTTCTGCATAGCAGGCAGTATTTCTGAAGTCTGTATGTACAATATATATATATGTATATCTGTGGCTATCAATATGTCCCACAACCCTCAGTATCATACTAATCCCAGCTGTTCCATGCTTCTTTTACAATGAACCATGGGGCCAGCGTGCTCTCCTCACTCAGAATGGTTATCAGGCAGAATGGTTCTCCATAGCTTACCAGTGGTGCTCTAAGCAGCACAAGGTTTTTAGATTGCAGCCCAAACTACTTCAGTGTGAGGGAAATGCTCAGCTGAGCTGGTCCCTGTATGTGGGCAAAGTGGAGACTTGGCCACAGCTCCCAGCTAAGAACATGGTGAGTGCATCCCAGGAAGGGATGCCTTTGAGTCACAGGTAGGCAGGCAAATGGGGGATCATCTTCAGTCACCCGCTGTAATCTGTCTGCTCATCACAGCCCAGCTGCTTGCTGATACACTACTCTGCAAATACGTCAGCCGTGCCCCAGGCAATGTCCTGATCTCGGGAGAAATCTGTAAACCGCTTGCACTGAATGAATTCTTTTTAGCTGTGGGGATATGTGTTATCCAGCCTGACCAGTATGAATTCTAACTGGTCCATAAGCTCCCTGCAATCGTTGTTTTGTGCTGTACTTATGCCTGCTTTTTAAAGATACTGCCCCTCCCTGCAGTTGCATAGCTGGGGTGTCCCTTCATTTGTATGATAATGCATCCGAGCCCGAGGACCTTTGTCCTGCTCTCCACCACGGTCGGGTGAGGCCCACAGCCTTAGAAGGAGAGAGGCATCTCAGCAGGAAAGTTGGGAGTATCCACACTGACAGAGCACAAGCTGCTGCAGGAGCCTGGGGAATGCGTAGGAGCTGCATGCCCAGCCAGCATCTGTGGGTACATAATAATGAACTAGATCCCTGTGGTCCCCCTCTACGCATTATCCAGTAGCTGGACTGGATAATAGGCAGCAGCCTTTCCTATGGGAAAAGAAAAAAAAGAGATCTCAGAGTAAAGGTTCAACTGGCAAAGACAATCCTTCCCCAGCAAGCCATTTAATGTGCTTATCTCTAAACCAGATTTTCAGCATGTTGGGAAGAAAGCTTCGGGCCCCTGTTTGATAACAGGATATGAATCACAGTCAGTGGACCTGGGCTGAGAATGTGGTGTCTAAATCTGAGCCTCTCCAGTGCCAGCAGCATTCCAGCTGGGGCACATCCAGGATTAATCTGCAAAGCCTAAGAAAGAGAAGGAGCAATGATTGACATGATAATGCAGCATCTCCCATGCAAAATGCACACAACCCCTCCAGCATTTTCATAGCCAAATACACACCTTGTTTTGCACTATAAAGAGCATGGGAATGAGATGTGCTAATGAGACATAACAAGATGCATGTATAAGACAAGCTGCGGACAGGCAGTGAACATAAAAAGAGATGTGTATATATGCACACAGGGAGGAAGTGGCACATAGGCACTTACAATTTAGCAACAATAATAACAACAATAATTAAATTCTGTTCATTTCCCATCCCCTACTCATTTTTTTTTTTTTTTTTGAGAAAAGAAGCAAATAATCAGGCTTTCTATTCAGATTCTTGTAACTAGACTCCTGTCAAAAATGCCAACTAATATTCACATAAATCTTTAGACTAGTGTACTTAAGCTGTCTTCCTGTCCCTTGTGTTCTGCCTTTCTTTTTCTTTATTAGCAAAGGTGAAGCTGCATGGATAGCCCACAGAAATGCATTTTACAGTGAACATTGGAAAGTATCAGTTTGGAATTCAGTGGCACACCCAGCACTTTCTGCTTTCACCTTATCAGGAATCAGAAGCAGTGCCAGACCTGCCTCTGTCTCTAACACTTGCAAAAGGAATACGAGCAAGCTTCAGATCAAAAAGGACTTGGAGATATTATTGGGAAATATTTTCAAATTATAAATAATAGGGGAAAAATAAAATTTTCTGGACAGTACACCAGCAGAAAAAGAGGTAATATTTGTTCACTAAACTCTCTTCTAGTTATTGACGTATTGCAACTAATCAGCATAGAGGCAAAATGAAGCTGTCATGTATCCATGTCCTTGTCTTTTTGGAGTGTTTCCAGTACTAATTGCACCAGAGGAGCACTATGGACGGGAATCCTTTTCTCTTCTTCCAGTCATTGCTTAGAGGAACTCCAAGTCTGCACAAAATGTTACACATTTTCTGACTTTTTGCAGAAACATTTTTGCCCTTTTGCCCTTTGTAAGGCCATGGACCACAGCAATAATCTTTTAGGTGAAAGCCAAATCAACACTAGCAGATGCAAAGAGACTTCCCTCGGGAAAGAATCTAGTTGAGTCAGTCCGACAGCAGCAGTGGCAAGGATGAGAAGTGTTCACTGCCATTGCAAGTCTTGGATGTAAATGTCCCTGATGGCTGAGGTTGAGTGCAGGTGTTGTAGCACAGTTTCAGTGCTCTCATTGCCCAGAAATTTCCGTAAGTAACCATTTATATCAGGTAGGGAGTCATTACAATGGACAGGGCATGCTGGGTGAAGGCAGTTGGACACGAACTTGTCATAATGACCACTGTTCATTGATTCTTTTATTCCCTGTTACTGTTTTGTTCACTGGATGTATTCTCTCATGGAAGTAAAAGTTGTTTCTGTATGGCCAGAGCTGTGCAAACATTAAGACATGGGCATGATTCACTCCTGCTGATGGAAGCAAACCCCTGGCATAATGGGAGCAAGGCATTCTCTCTCTTCCCATGGTATCATGGAGGTCTCTACATCTGGCTTTGGGGATTTCTGTTCCAGTTTTCTCCTTTTTTTGAGAGAAAACATTTGCCCCCCCATGGCACAGCTGTGGTGGATACAAACCCTCTCTTGGACAGAGAAATGTGGCCTCCTTAAGACACTGCAGCCACCCTCCAGGCAAATAGTCCCTCTCAGCAATGCTGCCAGATGAGATCCTTTTGCCCTTTTCGCCGTAGGGTGCAAGGAAATTACTGGTGGGACACAAACAACAAGGGGAATTTCACTGGCAGAAGCACCAGCCAGCATACCTTTGTTACGTTTTTGCTCATGCCTGGATCATCTTGCAGGGGTTTCTATGACAACAGAAAAATTATTTCTTAACACAAATTAAGTTTGTCAGACTTATGCTGGTGCGTAACACTTGCTGAAGGCTAGATAAGCAAATCTGAGACCAAAGGCAGGCAAACCAATCTGCTCTATAAAAATGGAGCTACTAAGGCTCTGAAACAGAAAAGATCCCATGAAAAAGGGTCCCCTAGAAAAGCTGACTCTGAGTATTAAATTTTGATTCTTCTTTTATATCTGGAGAAAGAAAGAAAAGCACAAGAATAGTGAATATCATGAATTGATACACTTGTCCTTTAAATGCAGAGACTTTGTGAAAAATCACCTGCTTCTAAGAAAAGATGTGCAAATATTCAGTTCATAAACAATATAGGAACAGAAAAAAAAGGAGAGAATTCATAGAAGCTCCTCTTCAGAAAATGTCAAGGGGGTCCTGAAAGTCACATTATGGACTTGTTTGATACGTGCTGAACTGTAAGTTCTTAATATCCTGGTCCCTCAAGTGCAAAACCTAAAGTTTACCGTTTGCTCACACATCTATTCTCATCCTTGGCCTCTAGCATCTTTTTATTAGACTCTAGAAATACAGTTCTCATTTTATTAGATTCTAGAAATACAGCTTTCATTTGCAGGTTGGAAGGACTATTTTGCTGACAGTTTGTCCCTACTATATACGTTTCTGCTGTGTAACTGAGTTTTTTTTAAAAAGGTACTCATTCCTTCACAGCCAGAGTGATGAATGGTAGCATCACGCATCTGTTTAATCTAGAAGGACCATAATTTTTAGTTACGAGAAAACCATTTCAGAAGTTTAGTGCCATTTTGTAGCTTCAGTAGAGCTATTGGATTTATGCTGTGGGTTACTCTTGTTAATTCAAAATGGATGGTTAGTAGGCTGTTTTGTCTGAGCTGCCTCTGACATTAGAGACATCCCGTGCATCCTGTGGAGGAGAACAACCTCCATGCCTGACAGTGAAGGAGGGGCTGTGGCATGGATCTAAGCAAACACATTGCCTTCTATCTACACCTGCTGATCTCAGAGGGGGCTTTATACAAAGAGTAAAGGCAAAGCCTAATCGCTTGCTGCAGCAAGTAATGCGTTGTTTATTCTTCTTTCACTCTTCAGTGCTTGATTCAGCAGAACTCGGTGGGAGTGATTTTTCCTCCCTTCCTATCTTCCTTTCTCTGTTTCTGCTCTACTTCCTTCTTGGCTTCCCTTCTCTCCCAATTCTCCTCCCCTCAGTAATTCTGAACCGAGCGTCAACTGCATATTGGCTTCATTTCCATTCCTCTCCATCTGCTAAAATGTATTCATGTATTGTGTATCAAATGTTGACATTTATAATGGTTTCAATAGGGTTTTGAGTCAAACCTGAACTGAAACAAGCAGTTTGGGCAGTTTACTTCTCTGATTGGTACAGTTTCAGGCTCTTTTCCAACTTAAGAAAGGAAACACTGCACAGTTGGGTCTTGATAGGGAGATTTCCTGAACAACCACAATGGGCAGATGCATTTTTGGTCTTTAGTGGAAATTTAAACTCCATATGGTGATTCTATGTGCTCTACTTGCAAAACAAGCTGACCAGTGTTACAAGGATCACGCAGCAAGCTGTAACTATGCAACTCCATTAAGGTGAGCTTGTAGGTCTTCTGAAATGTTCACACGCACACATATTCATGACTGGGAGTAAGTCTGTATATTTCAAGATGAAAGTCCACAGCAGCTTAATAGGATACAAGATGGGACTGCCTTCCACCTTTCCTTAGATGCACTCTCCAGTTCTTCCCTTCACTGACATCTTCCTGATCTTACAATGAGCCGGTTAAGGGAGGCTGTGAAAATCTCAGGTATGACGTGGCTGTATCTGTAAAAGCAGTACAGATCTGTCAAACTTGCTGCAGAAGTATTGTGGCATTAGGGATTCTTAAATTTACAGCTCTGTTTTGCATATCTTGTCTTCAGTGTATTGATTGTTACTGTTTCTCCAAGCTGTTTGCTATGCGCGATACATTATTTTAGTACAAGCCTCAGACATATTTTGTCAGCTCTGCATATCTTTGGAGTAAAATGAATTTCTCCCATTGTACAGATTTATTTGATTTATTTTTGTGGGATGCCCATAGCTGGCTATATGGATGTGAACTGCATATACACTAGAATAATTTGATTGCAGTTCCATGAGTCTTCCAATGACAAGACACTATACTCAAATGGAAGTGAAATGTGTCATAGGATCAAGACACAGGACCATCCAATGCTAATTTTTTCCCATAGGCAGATTTTTTTCTATTTTATCCAGTATAAGGTTCAGCATTGGAAGGAAGGGATCAAAAACTACCAGAATTTATTTCCACTAGGTAAAAAAAAAAAAAGTAAAATAAAATCAAAACTAGCTGGAATTCTGCTTCTTGATTAGCACTGTGAAGTTAGTAAGAGCTAGATTAACAAGTAAATATCATAGTCTAGAAGAGAACAGGGGTGAAAAGATGCTGGAGATAAGTAGAGGAAAAGCGATGTTTTTTGGAAGTCCTCAAGCATTCAGAACCCTGCAAGCATGTCCAGCTGACTGAACTGTGTCCTCTTTACTCCTTGACTGTTGTCTGCAAATGATTCGTGGTATTTAGTGATCAGCTATGCCATCTTGCCAGGCAGTTGTTAGGAATTCACCAAAATCAGTCCTAGCTCCTCTTTCTGCATTATGCATTTGTTTCCACTTCATTCAGTTAATCTACCAGCACTGTGTTTACAAGCAAGAAAGAAGAGCTGTCTCTGTATGGCCTCAATGCTACCCCTGCTTTTGTGCAGGGGTTTTCAGCACAGACTGAATAAAATGACATCCTTCAGGGGAGAAACAACTGGTTTCAATACCAAAATTCTACTTTGTTCGCTGTTAGAGGTCATCTACCCTGCATGCTACATTCGCAGTTTATTTTTGAGTCACTGTTTATTCACACTAAGTGATTCAAGCCTTATATAATATCCTAGAAATGGGCCTGGTCTTAAAACACCTTGGATACCACCCAAGCACTGCTTGATCATCCCACACTCCCATGGGAATGGAAGGTTCAAGTAATTTCCTGTGCTGGGCCTTAGCATCTCTGGTCAGAGCAGTGCTGTGAAGACACCTGAGAATTGTCTGTTGATTCACTGGCCTGTACCATGGCACTCTGGTCGTGGATAGGGTCTTGTGGTTGTTTCCATAGTCTTTCTGAGGGGGCAAGACTTACCCAAAAGCAAAAAAGATCAGGCAGGAAGCAGTAAATAGTGCTGACTGACATTACCAGTGGAAGATATCTTTCCAAAGAGCTGCTGTACCTGAGGTAGAACGTGGCATAACCACACCAGTAAAGTTACCTTCTTTCAGGTATCCTGGAAGAAGTCTTTCAGGATGGCTGGATGTTTCAGGAACAATAAATAATTGATCTGTGGCAGAAAGACCGTTATTTGTCCAACCTGTCTTTCCAGAGTAGTGTGCAGAATCCTGGGAGCCATGAGAACACAGCCATGAGGATCAGTTAGTGCAGGCTTGTTGAAGGTCCAGTTGCAGTTTGGGATGGGTACCCTATGCACCACTGGTTGAGGTAGATAGTGTTTATGTGATAGAAAATCTTTATCAGTTTCCCTAGACCATAGAGCTTAGGTGAGATGGAGGGAGTTTGTTATTGCCTTAATAAAACAGAAGAAAATAATTCTGATGTAATTATTTCACATCAGAATCTAGTACCCTCAATCGTAGCAAAAAGGATATTGGAATCTAGTACCCTCAATCACAGCAAAGGGGATATTAATTCTTAGGTCCTCTCACTGACATCAGTGGGGCCACGTGGGGAACGAGTTAGCATTCATTCAGAGGGAGGAGGGCTATAATCTAGCATTTTATCAGCCCCAAAGTCCATAGCCTGAAAGTTTAAAGCCAAAAGCCACTGAGTCTTGCAAGGGGTGGGCAACCCTAAGTATCCCTGAAATCAGAGAGTATGGAGGGTGGAGAGTGAGCCCAGGAGATTTCCCGGAGTTTTGCACCTAGATCATTAGGAACAACATCCTGTGTCTATTCAGTAAATGAGCTAATTTCAGTCCTCATTAGAGGGGCACAGGTCTTTGTGGGATGGACTGACCTACAAGCATTGCAGGAAGACTGCATTCTGTATCTGTCACAAGTGTTTTCAGTTTGAACACATTATTCTGGCACACCTATGATTTTTCACAGGGTACTCTATAATTTTGAGGTGCCTTCATAGGACAATATGCTTTTGTTTTCTCAATGAAGGCAAAGTTCTTTTTTTAGGACGAGAACTCAGAAAAATTGCCAACCTACATATGACTCACAAGGAAGAGCATATTATTTAGTATTTCTTTATTATTTATAACCACTGGAGCCCATTTGCTGCACAAATGTTTGCAAAAACGGACTTGTTTTCTTTTAACTCATGCTGCACCTAAAAACAATACAACATTGCTTAATAAAAATCAAAGGGCATTGTGTTGGGGAAAAGGTAACACTGTAAAGATGTTTCAAAAGGAATCAAAGGAAGTGCTCAGTCATAAAGCTAATATTTGGCAAGAGAAAAGTGAAATGTCTATAGACAACACAGAAGATGTTTTCAGAGGACAGCAAATGGAGAAAGACATAAGAGGGCTGTGCCAATTGGCAGGGCCTACAAATGAGAAAATAAACTGTACCACTCAGCACTTTCATATGGCAATGTGTAATCTGGTGGGCTATATCCTCAGCTAGTGTAGGCTGGGATAACTGCTATGAAGTCAATGAAGCCAGCAAGACCAGCTGAAGGCTTGGAGAAATATGTTTATTAAGTTTGTGTAAGCTGCACTGTGGTGCTTTCCATGCTGTTTGTCTTCTCCTCGTAACATATTTCACAGAATCTAAAAATTGTATTCTGTATCAAATATAGTGTACCAACCCAAATGGACATACAGCAGATGACTTTCAGAACAATATAAGTGCAAAGCACAAAGCCATTTGTAGGGAACCAGAGATCTCATGAATTTTTGCATATTTCTTTCATATTTTCCCGTGGCAACATGAATTCAGAAGAAGAGTACACCATGTGATTTTCTTTCCCTTCCAACTCATGGTACTGAACATCTGCAGGTCAGACTCCCTCCATAGTCAATGTTTTGCAGCCATGACCAGCTACATTAGACCTTCAGGTATGTGGACAGAGGGAGTCTTGTGGTGGCTGGAAAGCTCACTGTTCTCTACGTGAGTCACTTGGTTAATTCTTCTCTCAATTTGCAACTGCCATCTCTTGAATTTTTCATTCAGTTTTTTATCCACCATCAAATGCCCTTTAGCCTGGAAAAGCACACCAAATAAACAGCCATATTATGGGTTAATAAGAAGAGGCTAGAGTTGAAGTAGAGGTTGAAGTAAGTACAGGATCAAACAGATCATGTATTCATCAGCTAATCTCTGGTAAGCCTTCTAGGATGTTTGCTGAGTGAAATGCTGAATTTTATTGTTTGCTTTTTTGTTCTTGTTGCTTTTGGATGTCACCTACTCAGAATAATCATTCACTTTTCTTCCAATATGTAGGAGTGCTTTGGAATCAAGAACTGGCTTTTCTGGCTGCCCAGGACAGCGGTAGAGTCACTGTCCTGGGAGGTTTTCACACAGCTTGTAGACGTGGAACTGAGGGACGTGTTTACTGGGCATGGTGGTGATGAGATGATGGTTGGACTAGATGATCTTAGTGGTCTTTTCCAACCTTAATGGTTCTGTGATTCTATTTTTTCCTGAACAGTTCAATTCCTGAGAACTTGCATTCCTGAGTAGCAAGGCATTAGGAGTTAAAGCTTTGAGTTTCTAGATAGAAGATAGCCTAATTTCTGAACAACATAGACAGCTGGTGAGTTTTTTTGGCGCGGTGAGAATCTCTCATGTCCTTTTCACTATGTGTATGATACAGGAGCACAAATATGAAAGAACTGCTAGTTTTCCAACACTGTCCTGTAACACTCAGACCTCCAACATATGAGCTCACCAGGTGTCTGTTTTCCAACTAGAAGTCACTGTTGCTGTAGGTAGGCCACTCAGGAGTTATTTTTCTAAGATGATTTTTGTCGTAGAATCAATCATAGAATCACTGAATGTTTTGGGTTGGAGGGGACCTTAAAGCCCACCCAGTTCCAACTCCCTGCTGTGGGCAGGGCTGCCACCCACTGGATCAGGCTGCCCAGGGCCCCTGGCCTTGAGCTCCTCCACGGATGAGGCATCCACAGCTTCTCTGGGCAACCTCATCCCCTAATGTTTTTGCGTTTTGATCCTTACAGCCTAATTTTCAGAGAGAGGGCTCCACCTCCAGCCTCAGTGGCTGTAACTATACTTTGGGGGATTTACTTTCTGTAAATTCTTAACTAACATAAATTGCCTTATTGATGACAAAAGGGAAAAATATTAATTCTATGTCTAAGAGCTGTGAGTCTGGACTCCTGAGGGTTAAAATTCTCCTGGCTATGATGAGCTTCCCACTTTGGTCAGCCTCCAACAAAATGAAGACAAGCAGAGCATCAGCGTGCAATATACAATTACATTTCTGACACATCACATCTTGCTATGCCATTTCTTCTCAAATCAAAACCAGTTTACACTCTTATAATTTAATACAGCATGATATGAAGCCTTGAATAGAAAACATTTTTTTTTAATTTGACTAAAAATATCTTTTTTTCCACAGTGACCTCATGGCTCCGTACTTCAACGGTCAGTTGCCTTCTCCTTCACACATACACATATTTTTGAAGATTCATACAAATTAGATCTCTAAATAATTCATTTGCCGTGTGTTTTATTTTAATAGTTTCCTGTTATAACAGCTCTCAGGAAAGGAGCTGGCTTCTATGCAAATGCACATTTTACAGACAGAGCACCTATTTTTGTATATACTCAAACACAGTCCTACATTTTTCATTTGAAGAGCAGTAGCTTTTGTGGTTGCTGAGGATGAGTTTGATTTGCTTAGTTTTGTCATCTTTGGGTTATGTTAATCTCTGTGAGTGCAAATTTGCAAAGTAACTTATATGCATTCATTGATCAGGCTTAATGTAAGCAAAAACTGGGCTCAGTTCTTACTGAGCCAGGTCCCTGGGCTGAGGTTGAGGGAAAAGCTCTACCTTTGCACTTTCCAGCCCTCTATGGCAAGGCAGAGGAACTTCAAGGCTGTGCTAAGTTACCTTCTGCTTTCCAAGTCTTTCTGTTTACTCTGGGAAGCAGACATCTGCAGGGAATGCTCTGTACAACTCCTGGTTAGTACAGCTCCTGGACAGCTGGCTGTCCCCTTCAGGCTCCATTTTTCTCTTAAATCCCTTTATCCTCACTTCCAGTGTGATTGCCAGGTATGAGAATGGTGTTTGCTGACACTCATTGCAGGAGAACTTAGTGTTAATGAAATAAAAGGAAAGAAAGAGAAACTGGATTTTGCATTTTGGTGCTGTGGAGCTGTAGTTTGTTAGCCCTGTGCAAGTTTTAAGAAACTCAGTGAAACTGCCTTCTCTGATCCACTATGACAGCACAATGCAATTATAATTATTCAGCCTAGTGGCATCATTCACAGGGGTGCAGTTTATTGTTTCTCTTTGTATTTTCATCTAGCAACAGCAACACTAGGAGCAGATAATCCATCAAACAAACACAACTCACAACAACTCAGTGACTTGGGTATATGGTTAGTGGGCACGGAGGTGATGGACTGATGGCTGGACTAGATGATCTTAGTGGTCTTTTCCAACCTTAAATATTCTATGAATTTTTCTTTTTACTGTATAGGTTAAGTCATAATGAAGTATCTGGAAATATTTAGTATTTGTGGCAGTGTTTGTTCATTTCCCAAAGGGTGCAGGGAACAAAGTTCTTTATAAAATGCATATTTTTACAGGAAGAGCACACTCAGCCCCAGAGAGTTTACATCTCTTTCTATCTAAAACATGAGTTAGGATGTGCTTGTCTCTTGGCAATTTCAGCTATACTTAAAGGGGTGCCTGAGTGCTTTTCTGTATACAGTACAAATGATTTTCTTGTCCCAGCATGGACTGTCCATTTTTATACTTCCATATTACAATAGAAAACATGGATAATGTTCATGGTACTGCAGTGTAAGTACAGGCAGAATTTCGTAGTGATCTGTACCTGTGGGGTGGAGGATCTCTGCCACATCCATCAAAACCAAATTTGCTGAAGGAGAGCAAGAGGGGAATTCATTTTTCCAGAGTTCAATCAAATCAGCCCTCATTAGCTCATGCTGCCTCATTACCCTGGCCCTGGTGTGTGGGACCGTGTGCCACTACAGCCTATGTTCATTCAGGAGAGCTGTGATTGATTACTGAGAATGATGCTACCGATTACTCGGAAGGCCGGAGGAGACTTGCCAGGGGATTAACGCTGGGGAGCAGAAAATGCGCTTGGCATGAACGACCTCATTAGAATAGATTTATTTATGGAAAGAAGACAAATTTGAAGGTGTCATTTATATTTTAAGGAAAACCTCTTTGTGATAGGTTGCTTCAAGAGCACAGCACAATTAGCATTTTTTTTTCTGTTAAGGATATTCAGGATCAATGCATTAAATGCTCAGGTGGTGCCGGTGGAAATAAATAAGCGGATTCGAAAAAAAAATAGAGTCAAGGTTATATTACATGCGTGTTAGAAGCTGTGTCTGTTGACTCAAAAAGCTGTAGCATTAGTCATTCCGAGCTTGTTTGCAGAGGGTAAAATTTCAACAGAGTTGAACATCAAAACAGCTTGATTACTCCTCATCAGTTCAATGTCACTTTGGCATTCATTATGGCGTCTGGAAACCTCCTGAACTATGAGATTCAGGTGCTTCCTTCCACTGCTAGCTCATAACGACTGAAAATAAAAATAAGAAGAAAATCAAAGTAGAGTTCCCTGTGCAGTTTACCAGGATGGCCCTGAAGACTTCTAGCAAGTGGCAGAAATTCAGCCATCGATTCTTTTGTCTCCTGGTCAAAGCGAAAATAATGGGAGGGAATGTCCTGTTGCCCTGCTGCACAGGAGCTTGTTTTTGTGCTGCGTACTTGAAACAGGAGATGCAATCTTGATCTTCAGGTTAAACCTGATATCCAAAGAGACCAATACAGAGGGGATAAGCCCAGAGCACTTAAAAAATTGAAACCCCGCAAGACAGTTAAGGTGATGTCTAATTTCACAACATTGTGATAGAACTAGCCTGTCAGTGCCACAGCTATTGATGTGTAAGTGCCCAGACAAGTCTGTTTCCATTCTGTGAAGCAATCCCTCGCCACAGACATGGTCAGAAGCACCTCTAGAGTAGAGAGCTTTACAAAAGCTGACTTGGCAGCTGAAGCTCCATAGTGTCAGCAGGCAGCTCGTGGGTGCTGAATGACTGGGCCACTGAGCTGTTGTTAGAATTATGAGCATCCTCTAAGGAAGAGGCAGAGGGCTTTCCTTAAAGGAAGACCCTATTGAAACTTAATGGAATATCTGCATGTCACAGAATATCATACCTCATGTTAAGAGTGTTACCAAGTATCATGAAGGAGTGTAATGAATGTCAGTGTTGAGAACTTAACTCTGCCCCTTTGACCATCCCAGTGTGGCAGTGCACACTTTAGGATAAGCTGAAAGGAAACCCTGGAAGGCCTGTAGCTTTCACTAAGATGTATCTTCTGGCATTTCTGTCTGCCCCTTGCAATCCATCCCACCCTGTTGTCCCCCACCCCTCTAGGGCTGCAGTCTTTTTCCTCTGATGCCCCTTTCCTCGGGAGTCCCAGGGACGGGGAGTTCTGGTACCGCTCTGTGAATTCCCTAAATTTTCCGAGAGAGACTTATATCAGCTTTACCCTTGGCCAAGCATTATGCAGTTCGGGTAATTCCTGGAGGCTATGGGAGATGTGGTTAGACAACAGCCATGTCTCTACTCCCATTAGACTACATCTTTTTCCTGCTCTAACAGGCAGCAGGAATGTGACACAAATATTCTCCTTTCACTGTTGTGCTTCTAAACTGTGTCCAAGAGAACCACAACTGCAGGTTCATCCACTAAATCAACGTCAATTGCAAGAATAATTCCCGCAGGTTAAATGAGAAATGCTCTTGCTTCAGATGACAACCATAAGCATTGGTGTCAATTGACTGTTTGTCTTTTTGTCATATCTGAATTCTCTGTTATAGCCACATTATAATTTTTTAAAAAGTAAAAAATTAGAAAAATTCCTCAATTCTTAACAGTAAATGTTTTCCTATCTGACATTTGAATGTACTTATAGCCTGACTGAACAGTAACAGCCCTAACAGAGGGACTGTGCACAGTTCCTGATCAATCATTAATAATTGCATAGTTAACCAATATCAGCACTGTATCACAGAACATGTGCTCTTTGACTCCTTCTAGCCTTGCAGGTTATAATTTACACCTTCTCATACTGGTAAAAAGCTTTACTTCAGCAGCAAAGAGTAACTTCATGCTCACTTTTTGCACAGGCTGTGAGAAACAGCAAATCCATAGACTGGAGAAAAAAGAAGAAAACAGGGATTCAAGTAGGTGCCTATCTCCATCACTTAAGCTATTCAGATCCAATTAGCTTTTTTTCCAGAGGGTGCTTTATCTTGTTACAGTTCTCTCAACTTAAACAGTAAAATAACAAACAAAAAAAACCCCCACAAACCCAGTCTTATTTTCTCAGTGTCAAAATGAGTTAATGGCCTGCTCACTGCAAAGTGAGTAGTGATGCTAATGCTTCTGGTCAGGAGTGCTCTTTGCCTTCATCTAGGCGGGGAGCAGCTCTAATGTTCGTTAGAGACATTCATCACAGTTACAGGAGAACATCAGCTCTTCACAGCACAGCAGCAACGGCCCACTTCTTTCAGCAGCATGTGGGTTTGGGGTGCATCTTGCCATTGCTTGGCAATCTCAAGCCTGGTTGCTGTATCCGAAGGAACAGCCCACGCTGTGCTCTCAACTCTGGCAGCACTGCTCCTGTGTTGACAGTGTGGCACGTTTGGGACCATTCCCAGGACCCAGGCCCAACACAGCTGTTTCCCACGCAGGACTTCACAAGTGAGATGCTGCCACACACTCACTTATTTTGACATCTGGATGCTGCTGGAAGGACTTTGTTTCTCGTAAGCAGACTGAGATCATCTTTCCACATTAGCTAGGTCACTGAATCGCTAGCCAAGTTATCATGCCATGTGATACTGCAATGACCAGTAAGTTCTGACTGATAGCCTCCAAATTACCAAAATAAGGAAGGATCTCACATCTTCAATTTTCTTTGTTGAGGCATACCCAAAACTCATGTTCAGTGTTGCTGGGCTGGGCGAACGAGCACCAGATCATCGAGTCAACACTGATACTGGTTGGCAGCCATAAGAGGAACACCCAGATATTCCTGCTCATTTCTTGCCACCTTGCAGGGCTCTGATGGATGTCTGCAATCCAAGAGAGGACTTGTAAAACTAGAAAGAGGGAGAAGTAAAAGCTAGACATGCTGGAGAGCCCATGACAGCAGAGAACACACTGTTCTGCCAGTGACTCAGAGGCAACCTCCTCCCTTAGGAGGCATTATGTGTTTTCTGTTAGAGGGCAGGATTTAGACTAATGAGAGACTTGATGGATATAAATAATAATATCACTGTTTGGGAGCTTGCATAGTCAAGAAAAACAATCTGAACAATCTGACTGTTAGCATTCATAAAAATTTACAGCCCCTGAACTGGAGCAGTGTAGGACTTGGCTGGGCACGACTGCAGAGGTTGGAACACAGGTGGGACTCAGCAATTGCGAGGGAAGGAGTGACCTGAGAATTTGCTTCACAACTGAACATCCCCAGTAGACATCAAAAATGACACTCTGACTCACAAGGGCCCCTCTGGTCTCTGAATCTATCTGCAGTCACGTATTCTATTGTGACCCTTCCCTTTGTCCTCCCTTCTTCCACAACTGGTGGAATTTCAACCTGTATGGATAAGGAGTGATTTAGAGGCCAGACCTATGTAGTCCTAGTTTCCTTCAACACAGGAGTCTGAAAAAGCAGCATCGTAGACGTTGGTATTTTATCAGATGACCTATATGGAAGCTGGGGGTACGGCACAGGGCATAGCTGGAGGCAGATAAGGAAAAATAGGACACAGATCTGCAGAACTCAATACTCATTTGTTTTGCTGCTCATAGAGCAGTGTGATTACCTGGGACAGCACTTGTAATGAGCTTCAGCACCAGGTTCTACCTTGTACTGATGAAGAGAGGTAACAGCAGAATTTTTCCTGCAATATTTGAATGGGTAAATGGTTTTTGTTTCAGAAACCAGGGGAAGTAGGACTATTATTATTATTAATGGGTGTTGTCATCATGCCCATTTCATAGATATATTGTAGCTAATTTTAACCAATGTGCCAAGTCTTTCTGAGTTCACATGAAAATACATCATATTAAGACACATGAAAATATCAGGAATGTGCTTGCCTACTAGCTTAGCACAGGAATTTTAGATAGGTGAAAAAGTGGCCAACTGCTTCTCTGAGCACCATCTTCTCCCTTCTGCCTTCCAGGCTGGCTGTACTTTCTGCCTCAAAAGCTGTGGTCACGGATTTGTCTACTGATGTTTGTGTCCAGAGTTTTCCACTTCCAGTTGTTATTTTGGCTGGGTCACTATACAGGAGTATTTTGGGGTATCCTGAATGCACCACATGGCCACTAGCTGTTTTTTTTGCCTCTAACTAACTAGCTGTAGATGTACTCCTTGGGAATCCCAGAGTCATCCATCCTCACCAGATGCACATCCCACTGCTGCTGAGATCTTGATCAGGCTGTAACCCCGAGAAAACTGTTGCAAGACCATCTGGTGTTAATGACAAGTTCATGAAGCACATACCCAGAATCTCGTCCTGGCAGCATTTGCAGGAGCTGGGTTAGGCAGCTATTTGGAGTCCAAGATTAACAGCCAGGGAGGAGAGCAGAGATTACAGGAGTCAGACATGCAGTCATCTTGGGTGAGCCCTGAATCCTTCATCCCTTCCAAAGACAACTTTGCAGATGACAAAGTGAGAGGTTTGCTTTTGAAATGCAGGAATTACTGCTGATTTGCAGGTAATGGGATCAATAAACTTGCCAACTGCTAGTTAGATGTCCAGCCTGGGAGGAAACACACTTTTTTGCTATTAACAATTAGGCTGAGTTTCTGGTGATGCTACATACATAGATTGCCTCCTGAGCATGCTATGAGTCACCACCAAATGGGAGTTTCTGGATGAGCTCTGTGGTCACCCATGTCATTGGATCTCACCAGTAATGGGTGAGCCTGTGATCACTGTCACTGTCACAGCCTGAGTGGGTGAGGCATGAGGACTGAAATCAGGGGGCTGAGAAAGGAGATGACTGCCTGGCCCTCTCATGGACAACCTGCTGGTTTGCTGACATTCATGGACTCCATTATATCATTTACTGGCATGGTTCTCAGAGCTCCTCAGCCTAAAACTGACTACTACAGGCAGCTGGTCTGAGCAACCATGTAACCTGGGCCACAGTGTTTAACCCACAACCTTGCTTCCCGGCTGTCATTCCAGCAACGTGGAAGCAACCAGACACAAGATTTCTCATCAATTCACCATTTAGGGTAACATATAGATCAGTCTGCATGTGTTATTCTTTGTCTAACTTCATATTTTGCATCCTACAGCAGTCTAGCCAGTCAAGGTGGGAGTCATCTCACCTGACATCAGATGTCTCCATCAGAGCTGCCCTTTACAATCAGGAAGGGAAGAAGGTACCTGTAAGATATGAGTCACCTGCCCTCTTTCAGATGTCTGCACTGGGACGAGATGACTCATCTGCTTCACAGTGACTACAAAGGGAGCTCAACCAGCAAGTTCAGATAAGACATTTCCACTGCAATGCCAACGGTTGGATGAATAGTCTTCTTAATATCTTCAGGTGTGTCACTGGTCCTGTCTCACTTCTGATCTGCCATTTCTGAACAAAACAATACATTTGCCCTGAGAATGACAAGTCTGATTCCCACGTACTTCCACCCCTGCAAATATGGATATATGGAATGAGCTCTTGGAGGTCAGTGCCGAGGGTGTGGTATAAACAAGAGGACACCGCTTTACAAGTCCAAACCTCAAACTGGATAAGAAGACTGGGGCTCAGGTCTTGTCTTTTATTCCCTGTAGGAAAATCCCAAAGGCTGCTGGGCTCCCAGAAGGGAACAGTTGTAGAGACAGAGCTCGAGTTTGCAGGACTCAGTGCATGAGACTTTGGCGCCCAACCTCCCCTTTTCCTCAGCCCTTTTTCTCCTCTCTCCTCTGCATAATCTGGCACCTCAGTCCTTGCCTCCTGCTGATCCCACTGCTGCAGCCCTGCAGCCTTTTCCCAAAGACTGACTGGGATATGAATTGAAGCGTGCAAGGAGTGGACACAGTGAAGGGAGAAACTAAGATGTACCGCTAATTCTGTCAACTGCACGAAATAAATAAACTAGGCACCCAAAGGATTTTTTTCACACCAGCCTCTTTTACTTTTCATAAAAACTAGTGGTTGCTTATGACTTCAATACAGACTTCTCCAACAGAGTGATCTTCAGTGGGCAGTGTCCCTTTAAATTATTTTTTTCTAATCTAATAACTAATTTCATCAAGCATCCAAAATCAATGCTTTGTAGTAGACATGGACCCAAACCCATTAAGACCCTTATTATTCAAGCGTGTGCTTCCGTTCAGCTTTTATCTCCCCTCAAGGGTTTTCATAGTAAAGCAGGCTTTTGTGATTTTTTTTTGGTGTGTGTGTGATTTTTTTTTTAATTAGCCCTTCTGCCCTGGAGTCTTCCATTTGATTTTCCAGCATCCAGGGAAGTGGTTTTTTGACTATGCAATACTTGAATAGAATTTTTTTCCTCTTAGTTCTTCGTTATCAATGATAATAAAGCTTCGTGAAAGACACGTAGAGACAGCAAAGCACAAAAGCAAGGCAATCCTTCAAAGGAGCTGCCTCTCATCGTAGGATCTTGTTCATCTGACATGCACAAGCGAGGTGTCTGTGGGGGTGCAGTTCACATGGGTACATTGAGTGGCTTCGGCAGAGCTGCCTGACGCCAGTGCCCTTGAGTGCATGGAGTTCCGTGACTGCTGTTGCTGTATTTTTATTTTCTGTTTTTCCTTAACTTCATGTTGTTTCATCTGGAGTCCTGACCGCTTGCTTACCTATGTCTACGTGTAGTGAGAGAGCTTGGAATTCTTGCAGCTCCCTTCTGCAGTTAACTAAGTTATTGGCCTCCTTTCCTTTGCCAAAAACTCACTCTCATTTACGTCTGCCATCAGCTGGCAATTGCCAAAGTCTCTATGGCTTGTTCAGAGGCTGGGACATGGAAACCAAGATGCTAAAGCTTTCAGGAGTCAATGTGTATGGATTGCAAAGTTTTCCTGCTGTTTTTAAGCCTGGACAGCATTTGCGTAAAGGAAACTCAACGCGAGTTGACAGCAAGTTGCGCTAGACAATCTTAGTGGTCTTTTCCAACCTTAATGACTCTGATTCTATGATTCAAAATTGTCTTAGAAGTGTGTGGCAGCTTCAGACAGGAACTCCAAAAGTGAGCGGTTCTTCTCCTGTTTGTAGAGGAAGAGTTCTGCAACCCGAAAGCAGCATTTTGATGTCCATGCAGATCCGTTCAGTCAGCGATCATTTGGTTACACATCTCCAGCTCATGGAGCTTCCCTCTTGAACTGTACCCACCTGAGCTGCAAAAATCCCCAAAGCCCCGGAAGCTTTGCAGTTGTGCTCAGTTCTGAGGAAAGACGCAGTAATAGCAGATGCAATATGGAATATATTGATAGTGTAACAGAACCGAAATTGCCAGAATTGTCTGTCAGACAAAGAAATTTGCCTTGCTTTCTTGGTCCAATAGGGTCATTTTCAAAGTAATTGCTTCTGAACGTAAGCTTGTCGGAAGCGAGCCCTAGACCAGGACTGAGGGCTCTAAATTGTGCAGTAATTTTCATACTGATTCCATACCTTTTCATATTTAAATTGGGTTGCCATAGAACTCCTGATCCCAATCCTGCTATGATACTCCACACAAAAGAGATTTAGAGCAGGGCTTAGCACCTTCTCACCCCATGGCTTTGGGGATATGGCTTTTCTCATTCTGCGTCAGAAGCACCAGAGATAATTTCCATTACAGCTGTGCGTGCTTTTCCTTGCATTTTTGTGGGATCCCTTCACTCAGGGGGATCTAGGTGGACAAGAGCAAGGCAGGGCTGTGCATAAGGCCAGTTTTTAAAAGAGCAGGAGAAACAATAGAAAAAATTGGAATTTTACCCTTGCCCAGTACACAATTTTCTGGCTCTGCTGTTCGGGTGGCTTTGCCCCTCACATCCTACCTGCCTCCACGCCTTTTGTAAGCAGTTCTGGGGGAGAAATGTGAAGAAAGATGTATGAGGGATGTATGTTGCAGGAGGCTGTGGGGGACGAACCTGTGGAGTGACAAGTTTTCCCTGCAGAGAACATAATTTCTGCAGGGGTAAGCACTACAGGGCTGAAGGGAAGCCTGCTTTTGTGCAGTTTGCATCAGATTGCAGATTTCAGATGGGATATTAGGAAACGTTTCTTCTCAGAAAGAGCAGTGAGGCACTGGCACAGGCTGCCCAGGGAGGTGGTGCAGTCACCGTCCCTGGAGGTGTTCAAGAACAGTGTGGATGTGGCACTGAGGGACGTGGTCAGTGGGCACGGTGAGGGTGGGCTGACAGCTAGACTAGATGATGCTAGAGGTCTTTTCCAACCTTATTGACTCTATGATTAGAATGGGCTGACAGCTGCTGTAAAGCTACTCTATATGGCTCATCTCTCAGCCACAGGTGAGGACTCCACCTGGGTTTGTGGCATCTGCAGTGAGCAAACCTCCCTGCTTCCCCTATCACTGCTACCTGCCCACAGTGGATCCCAGAGCCTGGTGAGGTTTTTGAGGGTGGCGGAAAGGGGTGAGCATGCAGGGCTCTGAAAACTCTGAGCGTAACACTCCTTTGTTGCCATTTCCCACTTATGTCAGCCCTTTTTTCCAACCACTGCCAACAAAGGGCCCCTTCCGGTCTGTTTCCCTCTGCAAGGACAAGTGCACTTTGGCAAGATGCTTTCAGCAGTGTGCTGCTCTCCACCCCTTTTCAAGGTTGTAGGTGACAATGTCTGGGTTTGAAGAATCATCACAGAATCATCACAGAATCATAGAATCATTTGAGTTGGAAAAGACCCTTAAAGATCATCCAGTCCAAGTCCCCTACAATGAGCAGGGGCACCTACAGCTACATCAGGTGCTCAGAGTCCCATCCAGCCTGACCTTGAGTGTCTCCAGGGATGGTGCACCCACCACATCTCTGGGTAACCTGTGCCAATGCCTCACCACCCTTTTTGTGAAAAAACTTCTTCCTTATATCCAATCTAAATCTGCCCTCTTAGTTTGAAACCATTTCCCTTGTCCAGTCACATCAGATCCCGCTGAAGATTCTGTCTCCTTTCTTACAGCCCCCCTTCAGATACTGATAGGCCGCTCTCAGGTCTCCCTGGAGCCTTCTCTTCTCCAGGCTGAACAGCCCCAGCTCTCTCAGCCTGTCCTTGTAGGGGAGGTGTTGCACCCCGGGATCGTAAGAAAGCCACTTTCCTTTCCTTTTCCTTTTCCTTTTCCTTTTCC